>NW_026596069.1:8756495-8847423 GCF_907164565.1 Psammomys obesus
TTTCTTTCTTTCTTTCTTTCTTTCTTTCTTTCTTTCTTTCTTTCTTTTTTCTTTCTTCCTTCCTTCCTTCCTTCCTTCCTTCCTTCCTTCCTTTCTTTCTTTATTATATTTATTATGCAATAAGATAGCAATAAGAATGAATCTGCATAATTTATGTTCATCAGGGCATGCCTAGTAAGAAGGGACAACTTGGCTGATAGCAGCCTTTTCATGCCATTTAGACCAGGCATCCACTTCAGTGTAAAGTATGTAAACTTGCTCATTTATGATCTGTAACACTTCAAAAAAAAAAAAATTCACCTTTATTTGCGGTGGTTAGGCCTCTAACTCTCTTATACCAACCACCCAGCCTTAAGTAGAAGAGAGAAAAACTCAGTGGGGGAAGGGTTCCACAGCCTTTACTTCTAGCTATTTAGGGTAAAAGGGTTCTTTTAGGGCTCTATACCAATCTCTGTCAACCACAGATGTAGCTAGCAGTTTCCTAAATGCCTCTGCACTCCCGAAGGTTCCTCTCCCTCTGTCTGCTCTCTGCTCTAAGCCGCCACACTGTCTCTGGTCTCTGGTCTCTCTAAACTGTTCCACACCGCATGCCAATACCGAACGCCACACCTTCTTTTTCTTGCCCTCAGAGTCCTAGACCACGCCCTTCTCCATAGGGTACATGGAAGACAATTACAGATGACAAAAGCCATACTCCACATGAGACAATTAACAGTGTGGACAACTAAAATCTCACACTTGGGATTAAAACCAAAGCATATTTATATAACATACACAGAAATCCAAACTTCCACTACAGTGATCTCAATTCTTGGATCTCCTGTCCTCCTTTCTTCAAGAAGGAGTTTCAATTAGATGCTGAGGGTGTCCATTGCTCTGAGATCATCAGGTATTTACCAGGCAGTACTAGTCACCCCTTTGGTCATTGACACAATCATTGCTGGTGTATTTCATGTGTTTTATTCTACCTTATAAACACTTAACCATATTCTTCACCATTCCTAATACTAATTCTTGACAAATAATCAGCAGTTTTATAATAATGAATAGCCAACACAAGATGCTTTCTTAAACAGGATGTTAGTTATCACAGTAGGGTCTAGTAGATGCACAGATGCATGAAAATGGAGAGGTCAAATGCTACTTTACTTGTCATGCTAGCATATGGCCTTCATGTTTATGTTCCTGGGTGTTCTCCAGTTCTACTGTAACAAATAAACTCACTGTCTTGTACTTCCCAGCTTACAGTGAGCATGAGTGCAGGTAGGTAAATATTCTTATAATAAAAGCCTGGATGGATATAGCCATCATGACAATGTGACCTTTTAATTATTAAAAAAAAAAAAGTACAAGGCAACTATGTGATCACACATAAATAGCTTAGATGATAGGATTTATAGTTAGATTTTGTTTCAGTACTGATAATTAATATATTTCCTTTGATGAATACACTGTATTTATAACAATTATTTCATCATTTGCAACTGCCATTTATTGTTATTCAAAAATTAATATAAGTAAATTATTTTCTCTTCCATTAGAATCCTGAAGAAACATTATTTGAAGAAATCAATGCCCAGTACAGGAGTACCTATGTCATCAACCATTATTAAGTACTCCTAATAAATACTTCTGGGCTTGCTGCTGTTTGAAGTCCTTGGGTCAATGAACAATACTGTGAGAATCATATTTTTTCATGCCAAGTCACACATATGCACATAAACCTATACATCTTAAAATCAATAAAACTGTACCAATTAATTTTTTTTCTATCAATATGAACCTAAACTGGAGCCCACAAATTTTAGGAAATGGAAGTTTTTAAAGGCCAGAACAATCTAGGACTGCTCTGTCCCCAACCTCTGAACACTCTCCCTGGGCCTTGAGAAGCCATCTGTTGCACTGGCAGATTTACAGTTCATTCACACTGTGAGTGATAGGAGAAGGAAGTGAGCAGAGCTAATCAGAGATAAGTAGCTAACGAGCACAGGGCTAACGAGCTGGTGAGTTAACGAGCTAAGCAGAGAGCTAATGAGCTGATGTTTCCCACGGCATGCAAGCAAATACATCTTTCAGGTGATTGTTTACCTTGTGTGTACTTAGCAGATGTCCATAATGGCAGAGCCAGTCTTTGACATTCTCCAAACATCTCAGTCAAAGCAGAGGGTCTTCTCTTCGGTCTCAGGTATGACAGCTTTCACTATCATAGCCACCACTATGACCTTGAAATGTAACATTCCTACTTTCTGATCTGGCTGATGACCACTCCATCATGTTATTTTGCATAAATATTATGGTCATTTACATAAAATTAATGGACATTATCTACCAGATATCTATTCCATGCTAATTAATAGGTATTATACTAATGATATGGGAGAGTAACAAAAAATTTAAATTAGCTTCTGTACCTACAATGTAGGTCATGGAGTTGAGAAGAGACCTGAAGGACAATTGAAGTTACAGAGAAAATTCAGCACTTGACATCTGTGATGATAGACATGAAAATTTAGAAACCACTATTTCCATTGAGTGTTTCAGTCCAGAGACAGATGAGATTGGTGTGCCTAAAGAAAGTCATACTTTATCTATGTTTAGAGAGGAGGACACAAATCAATTTGTGCCTTCTCAAGGTGACATTGTAAATAAACTAGAAACATGGTCACAGTTTAATAATTATGTTGCCATTATTTCAGGTATTATTTTGCATTGATTAATTGCCACCTACATTTAAGTCTTTTAGACATAGGTGAGCATTTTCATATCCTGTGAGACAGAAGGCCAGGTGATTTGGCACTCTCAGTGAGCCACTTGCCATGTAGAAAACAGGAATCGACAGCCTGGATGGGACTATTGTGCCTTGGTAGGATGGAGAATATTAATCTTGCAAGGTTCTCCTTGGCCAAGTACCTGTGAGGAAGAATAAGACACTATGTGTTACTGAGGTGGCTTCTGAATGTTGGGGCTTTCTTTTCCTTGATCACACTAGAATACTGAGGCTTTTTTTTTTTTTTTTTAAAGCAATGAGGTAAATATTTATTTTGTTACATTAGGCTGTGAGATTATAAACTAACAATCTGGTATTCTTTTTTAAGATTTAAAATACACAACTGTACTGATTACTTTAAACAAGTCTCCACAGTCATATATAAACTAAAGATGAAGAAAAGAACAAAAGCAAAGCACTGATAGGCCAAACAGTTGGGCTGACTGTCCTACTGGAGGGAAGGTGTTCACCTATAGTCTCAGTAAAGGCAGAGTAATGAGATGGGGCTCAGAGCTGAGGATACTCATCTTCCCTGGAGTGTGCCCACGTAGGCCTGATCTGGATCTTGCATTTATTTTTTTTTTTTATTTTTCTTTTTAGTTACATTTTGTTAACTCTGTGTCCCAGCTGTATCCCGCTCCCTCATTCCCTCCCCAACCCCACACTCCCTCCCTGGTCTCCTCCCTGCCCCTTTCCAAGTCCCCTGATAGGGGAGGACCTCCTCCCCTTTCATCTGACTCTGTTTTATCAGGTATCTTCAGGGCTGGCTGCAAAGTCCTCCTCTGTGGCCTAACAGACTGCTCCTCCCCTGGGGTGGGGGTCAAACAGCCTGCCCTTGAGATCCTATTAGAAATAGTCCGTGTTCCCCTTACTTTGGAAAACTACTTGGTTACTGAGCTACCACAGGCCACATCCGAGCAGAAGTTCTAGGTTATATCCATAGATGGTCCTTGGTTGAGTGTCAGTCTCAGAAAAGACCCTGTGCCCAGATATATTTGGTCCTTGTGGAGCTCCTATCCTTTCCATATCATACTAACTTCCCTTCTTTCATATGATTCCCTGCACTCTGCCGAGGGTTTGGTTATGAGTCTTAGTGTCTGCTTTGAAACACTGCTAGGTAGAGTCTTTCAGATGCCTTTTGTGATAGACTCCTGTCATAAGTTCAATGCACATCCCATTTGTCTTTCTAAATGAGGATTAATCACCTTCGCCTGTGTCCACTTTCTTGATTATCTTCTTTAGGTGTGTAGATTTCATTATGTTTATCATGTCTTGTAGGTCTATATAAGCGAGTATATACCAAGTTTGTCTTTCTCCTTCTGGGATACTTCACTCAGAATGATCTTTTCTAGATCCCACCACTTGCCTGCAAATTTCATGATTTCTTCCTTTTTGATTGCTGAGTAGTATTCCATTGTGTAAAAATACCACAGTTTCTGTATCCATTCCTCCGTTGATGGACATCTGGGTTGTTTCCAAGTTCTGGCTATTACAAATAAAGCTGCTACGAACATGGTTGAACAAATGTCCTTGTTGTGTACTTGAGCAAATTTTGGGTATATACCTAGGAGTGGTACAGCTGGGTCTTGAGGTAGCACTACTCCTAGTTGTCTGAGAAAGCGCCAGATTGACTTCCAAAGTGGTTGAACCAGTTTACATTCCCACCAGCAATGGAGGAGGGTTCCCTTTTCTCCACAACCTCTCCAGCATGTGCTATCACTTGAGTTTTTCATCTTGGCCATTCTGATGGGTGTAAGGTGAAATCTCAGGGTCGTTTTGATTTGCATTTCCCTAATGGCTAATGAGGTTGAGCATTTCTTTAAATGTTTCTCTGCCATTCGATGTTCCTCTTTCGAGAATTCTCTGTTTAGCTCTGTTCCCCATTTTTTAAGTGGATTACTTGGTTTGTTGCTTTTCTGCTTCTTTAGTTCTTTATATATACTTGATATTAGCCCTCTGTCAGATAAAGGGTTGATGAAGATTCTTTCCCAATCTGTAGGCTGTCTATTTGTTTTGATGACAGTGTCTTTTGCTTTACAGAAGCTTTTAAGTTTCAGGAGGTCCCATTTATTGATTGTTGCTCTTAGAGCCTGTGCTGTTGGTGTTCTGTTCAGGAAGTTGTCTCCTGTGCCAATGAGTTCTAGGCTGTTTCCCACTTTTTTTTCCAACTGTTTTAGAGTATCTGGTTTTATGTTGAGGTCCTTGATCCACTTGGACTTTAGTTTTGTGCAGGGTGATAAATATGGATCTATTTTCATTTTTCTGCATGTAGACATCCAGTTGGTCCAGCACCATTTGTTGAAGATGCTGTCTTTTTTCCATTGAATGGATTTGGCTTCTTTGTCAAATATTGAGTATTCATAGGTGTGTGGGTTTATTTCTGGGTCTTCTATGCGATTCCATTGATCCTCCTTTCTGTTTCTATGCCAATACCATGCAGTTTTTATTACTGTTGCCCTGTAGTACAGCTTGAGATCGGGAATGGAGATACCTCCAGATGATCTGTTGTTGTACAGGATCGTTTTGGAGATTCTGGGTGTTTTGTTTCTCCATATGAAGCTGAGAATCTTTTTTTCAAGGTCTGTAAAGAATTGAGTTGGTATTTTGATGGGAATTGCATTGAATCTGTAGATTGCTTTTGGCAGGATGGCCATTTTCACAATGTTAATCCTACCAATCCATGAGCACGGGAGATCTTTCCATCTTCTGAGATCTTCTTCAATTTCTTTCTTCAAAGACTTGAAGTTTTTCTCAAACAGGTCTTTCACTTGCTTGGTTAGAGTCACACCAAGGTACTTTATGTTATTAGTGGCTATTATGAAGGGTGTTGTTTCCCTAATTTCTTTCTCAGCCTTTTTGTCTTTGGTATACAAGAGGGCTTCTGATTTTTTTGAGTTGATTTTGTATCCTGCCACTTTGCTGAAGGTGTTTATCAGCTGAAGAAGTTCTCTGGTTGAATCTTTGGGGTCGCTCATGTATACTATCATATCATCTGCAAATAGTGACACTTTGACCTCCTCCTTTCCGATTTGTATCCCCTTGATCTCCTTTAGCTGTCTTATTGCTCTGGCTAGGACTTCAAGTACAATGTTAAAGAGATATGGAGAGAGTGGGCAGCCTTGTCTTGTCCCTGATTTCAGTGGGATTGATTTAAGTTTCTCTCCATTGAGTTTGATGTTGACTATAGGCTTGCTGTATATTGCCTTTACTATCTTTAGGTATGTGCCTTGTATCCCTGATCTCTCCAAGACTTTAAACATAAATGTGTGTTGGACTTTGTCAAATGCTTTTTCAGCATCTAAGGAGATGATCATGTGGTTTTTCTCCTTCATTTTGTTTATGTGGTGGATTACATTGATGGATTTCCGTATGTTGAACCACCCTTGCATTCCTGGGATGAAGCCTACTTGGTCATGGTGGATGATATCTTTGATGTGTTCTTGGATTCGGTTTGCAAGTATTTTATTGAGTATTTTTGCATCAATGTTCATAAGAGAGATAGGTCTGAAGTTCTCTTTTTTGGTTGGATCTTTGTGTGGTTTAGGTATCAAAGTGAATGTGGCTTCATAGAATGAGTTTGGTAGTGTTCCTTCTGTTTCTATTTTATGGAATAGTTTGAGGAGAATTGGTGTTAGTACTTCTTTGAAGGTCTTGTAGAATTCTGTGCTGAAGCCATCTGGTCCAGGGCTTTCTTTGGAGGGGAGACTGTTAATGACTGCTTCAATTTCCTTGGGAGATATAGGACTATTCAGTCTTTCTACCTGATCTTGACTTAATTTTGGTAGATGGAATCTGTCAAGAAAGTTATCCATTTCATTTAGATTTTCAGATTTTGTGCCATATAGGCTTTTGTAGTATGACCTAATAATCGTTTGGATTTCCTCAGTGTCTGTAGTTATGTCCCCATTTTCCTTTCTGATTTTGCTGATTTGTATGGTTTCTCTCTGCTTTTTAGTTAGTTTGGCTAAGGGTTTGTCTATCTTGTTGATTTTCTCAAAGAACCAGCTTTTTGTTTCATTGATTCTTTGGATAATTTTATTTGTTTCTAATTGATTGATTTCTGCCCTTAGTTTGATTATTTCCAGCCGTCTGCTCCTCTTGGGTGTATCTGCTTCTTTTTTTTCTAGGTTTTTCAGTTGGGCCATTAAGTTGTTTGTATGTGATGTTACAGATTTCTTCTTGTAGGCACTTAGTGCTATAAATTTTCCTCTGAGCACTGCTTTCAATGTGTCCCATAAATTTGGGTATGTTGTGCCTTCATTTTCATTGAATTCTAGAAAGTCTTTAATTTCTTTCTTTATTTCTTCCTTGACCCAGCTGTCATTGAGTAGTAAGTTGTTCAGTTTCCATGTGCGTGTCGGCTTTTTGTTGTTTCTGTTGTTGTTGATGTCCAGCTTTAGTCCATGGTGGTCAGATAGTATACAAGGGATTATTTCAATCCTTTTGTATCTGTTGAGGCTTGCTTTGTGACCAACTATATGGTCTATTTTGGAGAAGGTTCCATGCGGTGCTGAAAAGAAGGTGTACTCTTTTGAGTTTGGGTGAAAAGATCTGTAGACATCTATTAGGTCCATTTGATTTAGGGATTCTGTGAGTGCTTTCATTTCCCTATTTGGTGTCTGTCTGGTTGATCTGTCCCTTGATGAGAGTGGGGTGTTGAAGTCTCCCACTATTAAGGTATTAGGATCAATGTATGATTTAAGCTTTAATATTGTTTCATTTACGAATGTAGGTGCTCTTGTATTTGGGGCATAGATATTCAAAATTGTGATGTCCTCTTGTTGGATTTTTCCTTTGATGAGAATATAGTGGCCCTCCTTATCTTTTTTGATTAACTTGGGTTGAAAGTCTATTTTATTAGATATTAGGATGGCTACTCCAGCTTGTTTTCTGGAACCATTTGCTTGAAAAACATTTTTCCAGCCCTTTACTCTGAGGTAGTGTTTATCTTTGTTGCATAGGTGTGTTTCTTGGATGCAACAGAATGTTGGGTCCTGTTTCCGTAACCATTCTGTTAGCCTGTGTCTTTTTATTGGTGAGTTGAGTCCATTAATATTGATAGATAATATTGACCAATGCATGTTAGTTCCTTGTGTAATGGAGTCGATGATCTTACCTTGTTTCATTGCTTGTTTTCTTTTCATTTTTGTTGGGACATTATCTGTATGCCCTGTTTTCTTGGGTGAATTCGTTTTCGTTGGATTGGAGTTTTCCTTCTAGTATCTTCTGTAGGGTTGGTTTGCTGTATAGATATTGCGTAAATTTAGTTTTGTCATGGAATATTTTGTTTTCTCCATCTATGTTGATTGAAAGCTTTGCAGGGTATAGTAGTCTGGGTTGACATTTGTGATCTCTTAGAATCTCCATGATGCTTGCCCAGGCCCTTCTGGCTTTCATAGTTTCTGATGAGAAGTCTGGTGTGATTCTGATAGGTCTACCTTCATATGTTACTTGGCCTTTTTCCCTTGCTGCTTTTAATATCTTTTCTTTGTTCTGTAGATTTAGTGTTTTGACTATGATGTGACGTGATGTGTTTCTTTTCTGGTCTAGTCTATTTGGTGTTCTGTAGGCCTCTTGTATATTTATGGACATCTCTTTCTTTAAGTTGGGAAAATTTTCTTCTATGATTTTCTTGAAAATATTTTCTGGACCTTGGAGCCTGGAGTCTTCTTTTTCATCAATTCCTATTATTCTTAGATTTTGTCTTTTCATAGCATCCTTGATTTCTTGGATATTTTGTGATTGGAATTTTTCTGATTTTACTTTTTCTTTGAGAGAAGTATCAATTTCTGCAAGTGTGTCTTCAGCTCCAGAGATTCTCTCTTCCATCTCTTGTATTCTGTTGGTGATGCTTACTTTTGTGGTTCCTGATCTTTTCTCCAAGTTCTCCAGCTCAAGAGTTTTCTCACTTTGTGTTTTCTTTATTGATTCTAATTCTGTTTTCATGCCTTGCACCATTTCTTTTATGTGTTTGAATTTGGATTCCTGTCTCTCTACGATGGACTCTATTTCTTTGCTCATTTCCTTTTTGTATGCCACTAATTTCTTCTCTACTTGTGCCTCTATTTGTTTGGCTATGTTTGCCTGTGTTTCTTTAAGGGTTTTGTCTATTTCTTCTTTCTTTACCTCCAATTGACTGGCCATCTCTTTGAAAGATTTGTTCATTTCCTCCTTATGAGCCTCAAATAATTGAGCAAGCATGGCTTTAAGGTCATTTTCCTGTGCTTCTGATGAATTGGAATATCCATCGATTTTGGGGTTTGCTGGTGAAGTCATGATGTCCTGATTTATGTTGGAGGTGTTCTTTCGCCTACCCCTGGCCATTGGCTTATCTGAGACCTTCCCTGTTTGTTTTTGGATTCAGCCGATCAGACTGGTACTGTCTCTCTCTCGAGTCTGGAGAATTCTTCAGGAAGTTGAGAGAGGTCCCGTGTCCTTAGCGTATGCTGAGGAGTAGCTGTACCTGTGGGAGGAAAGTACGCAGGCGCAAACAGAGGCAAATGCAAGCGTGCGTGTACGTGTGTGTATATGTGTGTGTGTGTAAGTGGGTGTGGGCGTGTGTCTCGAGGGACAGAGTGATGGCTAATGTTGAACCCTTGAGTGTGTGGGAGGGGCTCTGCAATGTATATGTCGCAGGCGCTAGTGATGATCGCAGCGCAATTTCTGGCATTAACTGCCTTAACTCCTCAATTAGACCCACAGAGCAGGAACTTCAATGTTCCAAGTGCCCCTCTGTTTCCCAAAGTGGGTATATGGGTGGGAGGGGGTTCGATGCCTGGCTTCTGTTTTAGAAGAAGCCAGGATCAGTGGAGCTGCAGATTCTCAAGGGTGCACTCACTTACAGGCAGGACACTTGGCAGAGATCGGCGCATCTGGGCTGTCTGCTCTCTGGTTTGGCCCTGCTTCTTTGATGTGCTCCGCCAGTTCCGTGCTGCTGTCACTGCCAGGTTATGAGGTCTTGCTGCAGCTGGAGATTTCAGGGTGGTCACGTCAGTGGGAATCGGGGTAACCAGCCTTTCTCTTCTCTGGTTTGGCCCTGGTTAGTCTTAAACTGGAGGGCTGATGTGCCCCGCCAGCTCAGTGCTGCTCCGCCGCCAGGTTAGAAAGTCCCGCTGTAACTGGAGACTGGGTTGCTAGTCCAGATGCTTTCTGGGAAGTCCTGGGGTCTCTTTACTGTGCTCTCCAAGCTTCGGAGGCCCAGCGCCTGGTGTGTCTAGCTTGTATGGCGTTTCTGTCTGGTTTTGGTGAGTATATAGCGTATTCTCTGTCACTGTGGTATTGGGCGGGCCGTACCGTCAGTGATCGCGATCCTGCGGAGCTAGTATGGCGTCTAGCAGACTCACGCCCTGGGAGGATGGTGCAGCCGCCGCTCGTGAATCTGGGGCTCCGAGACACAGTACTGCTGGCCTTTGCCGATAAAGGACTTGGGGCTCAGCCTCAGTGGCTGCAGGCCCCAGGCAGTTAGGTCTGCGCTGAGAAAGGCGAGTCTGCTGTGCCGAGGAGGAGGGAGGTCTGGGGGAGGGGAGTGCCGAGAGATCAAAGGATTGTTTCTCACCTTCCCCAAACAAGTCCCTGGGTGACCGAGACCAAGGTTTTCACCTCCGGCGATGTTCCCTGTTGTTTAGAAAGTCTCTCCGTTGTTTCCCTGGCTTCAGAAGTTCTTCCACTCATCAACTCAGAACTTTTTCTCTTCCACAGCTTGGAAACTGTGTGTGCTAGTCGCCATCTTGGCTCCGCCCCCGAATACTGAGGCTTAACCATGAGTGAAAAGCAACATTGTCTATAATAAAATTCAAGTAGTCAAGAATCAGTGCTGCCAAAGATGAAGAGCTAGAGATTGTACTTGCAATTTTTAAGTGAGCATGTTTGTGTTTCTCATAATTGAAATGTTGAAACTGCCTGTCTGTCATTGGTCAGGCATTAATTCAACCCTTTCGTGCTTTTTCCTTTTGTTACACACCCCAAACTTGTCACCATTTTTGATTTATCTTCCTCTAATTGGTGTTTCTTGAGATAGAAAAATTAATAAAAAAAAGAGTACCAGCTTCATGTTTTATGTGGTCAAAAAAGACAAGGTATTGATGAGTTTGCTAGTTTTACATCTAAAAGTTAAAAAAAATGCACACAGCAATGGGAATAACTAACTAGTCATCTCTGAAAAGTAGCAACACAGTGAAATTCACTTCACGTGATAATATTAACCTGTAAAATAAGTAATAAAAACACTTATTTTAGAAACATTTACACATTAGAACAACAGAGGCCTAAGTTCTTTTCTGTATTCTAATATTTACATTGAATTCCAATCACTCATTTATTTATTCATTCATTCATTCTTAATTTAAGTTAAAATCTCTTGGTCATGGAGCCTCTCAATAATAATACCTATTTCAGGACCAAAATTTACAGTGGGACAACAGGAATGAACGATGGTCAACATGGGTATCTAATCTTAAAGCATCAAGCATTAGGAAAGAAAGGGATTCATCAGGACTATCTGCATCATCTTCCTCTGTGGCCTGATAGTGCTGTCCCCCCGGGGGAAGGTGACCAAAGAGCCAGCCACTGAGTTCATGTCAGAGACAACCCCTGTTCCCCTTATTAGGATACCCACTTGCATACTCGGCTGCCACGGGCTACATCTGTGCAGAGGTTCTAGGTTATCTCCATGCAAGGTCCTTGGTTTGAATATCAGTTTCAGAAAAGACTCCTGTGCCCAGATTTTTTTTTCTGTCCTGTTTTTTTCCTTGTGAAGATCCAGACCTATCGGGTCTTTCTATCTCTTCTTTCTTTCATAAAATTCCTTGCACTCTGCCCAAAGATTGGCTATGATAGGCTAGGGTCTAATAGAAGGGGAGAACCTCCACCATCAGTGGACTGGTGAAAGGCAATGGGAGGGATGAGGGAGATGGGGAGGGCAGGATTGGGAGGAGACGAGGGTGGGAGCTACATCTTGGGTACAAAGTGAATAAACATTAATAAATAAAAATATATTAAAAATAAATATTAATAAGTAAAAATTGTATAATATATATGAAAAAGGGGGTTCTGTTCAGGAAGTTGTCTTCTGTGTCAATCAAGTCAAGGTTCTTCCCCACTTTTTCTTCTAACAGTTAGTATGTCTGGTTTTATGTTGAGGTCTTTGATTTACTTGGACTTTAACTTTGTGCAGGGTAATAAATATGGGTCTATTTGCATTTATCTACATGTAGACATCCAGTTAGGCCAGCACTCTTTGTTGAAGATGCTATCTTTTTTCCAGTGTATGTTTTGGGTTTTTTTTGTCAAAAATTAAATTTCCATTAGTGTTTCGGTTTATTTCTGAGTCTTTGATTCAATTCCATTCATCCATCAGTCTGTTTCTATGCCAGTACCATGTCATTTTTATTACTGTTGCTCTACAGTACAGCTTGAGATCAAGGGTGGAGATACAGAAGATCTTTATTGCATGGGATTGTTTTAACTAATCTGGGTTTTTTGTTTTGTTTTCTTTTTCTATCAGAAATAGGAGACAACAAGGAACAGGACAGGAGCCTTCCATAGAGGACTTCTGAAAGACTTTATCCACCAGGGTATAGAAGGAGCTACTGAGACTCATATGCCAAACTTTGGGCAGAGTGCTGAAAAACTTATTGAAGAAGAGAGATATAGAAAGACCTGGAAGGGACAGAAACTCTAGAAGGAGAAAATCAGAGTCAAAACAAAACAAAACAAAAGAACAGAAAAACAAAACAAAACAAAACCAACCAACCAAACAAACAAAACCGTGGGCCCTCGTGGCCCTGCAGAGACCGATAATCCAAGGAACATACATGGAGAGGACCTAGAAGTCCTATTCAGAGAAAGCTCATAGGCTGCTCAGTTTCCAAGTGGGTTCCCTAGTAAGGGGTACAGAGGGTGTCTCTAACTTGAACTTAGTGGCCAGATTTTTGATCACCTCCCCCTGGGGAGTATAGCCTTGTCAGGCTACAGAGGAAGATGATGTAGCCAGCCTTGATGAGAACTAATAAGTAGGGTCAGATAGAAAGGGAGAAGGTCCTCCGTTATCAGGGGACTAAGAACATAGCATAAGGGAGAAAAGGGAGAGTGGGTGAGACTGGGAAGAGACAAGGGAGAGGGTTACAGTGGAGATACAATGTGAATAAATTGTAATAAATTAAATTAAATTAAAAAAGAAACAAGGGGAGAAAGAATGTCATTAAGAACCTAGCAGAAACAGTATGAGAAGAAAGGAATCCACCTTGTAGCAAAGGACACAGTGTTCTAGAGATAACATTTAGGTTAAAGGATATTCAAATAAGGGGCTAGAAATTGATCTGTGTTTTATTCAGGGAGTAAAATAAAGACTTAAAACAAACATATAGAAATCAGTTTCAAACAATGTAACTTCAAGGACAAATGTGGAGGCAGAAGGAGTATGAGCTGATCTCCTCACTTGCAGTAAGATCATTGAGGATAAAAAGCTGGGAACATGGGACAGAGAAATATACATGGACAGTGAGCAAGGCAACCTCAGGCATCTTGTCACTCAAAGAAAGGAGTAAAGGACCTATTCCAGATGTAATAGCCAGTTAATGAAGTCATAAAAATGGTTACTAATCAGTTAATACTTTAGAATAATTTTTACAGTTCATCTGTTCTGTAGAGGATGTGAGAAGTCAAGACCTGAGATGGTGTCAGGGGAGAACACTTGTCTGCAATGAGGAAATTCAATCATGTGCCTGCATCCAGGTATGTTAATTGTTGTAAACTTGGAACCTTTTGGATACCATGTCTGTTTCCCAGTGCCCTTTTCCATTCTATCCTGTCTTCACCATTCCTCCTCCAAAAGTATCTCTTGCTCCCTTTATGTCAGTCCAACAGTAAATATAAATTAAGACTATTGTCACCATCTCCCCATCATTTATCTATAACAAACTTAAAGATCTTCAGAATGCCATTAATGTTACTTTTATAACTAGCTCCTTCATTTCCTAATTCTCTAAAGATTATTGGAATGAATTTGGGCATTTACACACAGCTTACAAATTTAATTAATTATTTAGTGTATATGCCTATTCCCAACTTTTGTATCAGGGTTAGTTATTCATATATTTTCCACTCTGGCTCAGACTAAATAGTGAGCTCTATTTTTTAAGTGTTATTTTATTTTTATTATTCTTGGTCCTGTTTAGCTCATGTTGGGCAGTCATGTTGATAAGACTTAATGGGTATAGATTGTGACACAGTCTCACAACAAACTCCCTGATCTGTCTCTTACAATATTTCTGTCTCCTCTTCTGCAATGTTCCCTGAGTGTCAGGTGTTGGAGTGTTTTATAGATGTATCAGTTATGACTGGATCTCACAGCTTTACATTTTGATTGGTTGAAAAATTTCCTCAGCTGAAAGTGAACAGAGCATAAAGGTTAATGGAACCTGGCTTTCAGTGAATGACAGTGAGAAGCAGTTGTCACTGGTCTTGTACATGATTAATTTAAAGTACCAATATCTTGTTTTAACCACATACAAATTATTGATAAGGAGGACTTTGCTCATTCTCTTAGACTCTAATGGTCACTTTATAAATTACACTTACTTCACACAATGTAAATGTGCACATTAAACAAGGTACTGCTGTATGTGCCTGTGTGTGTGCTCGCTCTTGTGTGTGGGTGTGTGTGTGTTTGAGAGAGAGAGAGAGAGAGAGAGAGAGAGAGAGAGAGAATTTGACTCACTAAAAAAATGAATGTTACGGTGACTCACAACCAAGATCACTTAAATTTGGAAGATGTTACTTCATGTTGGCAGTGGCAGGAAATAATAGCCATGGAAAAGCAGAACATAGTACTTTTGTTTTTGCAGCAGTGGTAGATTAGGGAGGATGAGGAAGGCAGGAAGGAGACTTCAGAGTGTGCATAATCTCATTTCCCTGACTTAGTCGGTGAACGAACCTTTTGTCACGACATAGTTCTAAAGCTTCTTTAACGTGTATAAAATGGAAGAAAATGTCTCTTGAGCAAGATGTGAGCTGGGTATTTATTTGCTTGTGATCAATCAAACCAAAGGACAATCAATTTTCTCATCTTTAAAATGAAGATTAATATTTGAGCTTTCTCTCATGAGATTATCTAGTTTATCCTTAAAATCTGGAGTGTAAAATTACTTACATGTAGTAAGAGTTTAAAAATATATATTCCTTAAACTTCTGTGTGGAGTTGGGTAAATAAGATCAAGAACACTGGATGTAGACCTGGGCATTCTACTTAGCCACACTATAAGGATATATATATATATATAATAATCACAAAAAAAATCATATTGGTTGGCTCTTGCCATACATGTTGTCTATGCCATGAAACTTTGTAACATCTGCACAAGTGTATCACCATTTAAAATGACAGTTTAAACTAGAGCAATGAAACTTACCCTACAGCCACCTTTCTGCCCATTATATTCTAGTACAGCATTTGGCTATGTCCATGCATGCTTTGAACATGGCTACAGAGCATAGACTTGCACACACTGGACATCCTCTCTTTTGATAAAATTAGGTAAATGAAGTCAAAGAAAGTGATATGGTGAATAGTCATTATAAACATATCTCCCATGCCATGGGTGGTATGGTATGCTAGCATTTACATGAATGTTGCATTTTAACTGCATTCACATAAACAACTCAGATGACTAGTGTCTAGTACTGTCATTAGGTATGTTAGGATTAGGCCTGGTGGCATTTTTGATGGGCTCTGTCTATGGCTGGTAACCCTCAAATTACGTCTTGTTTTTCTCTTCTTTTGAAGTAGATCTGAATGTCTTCCCTTTCTGGGAACATGACCCAAAGCTGAGTGCACCTCCTAAAACCCCATTCAAATGAGGATTTATGACATGTTCCCTCTCCAGAGCACCGAGAGAGATAAAACCGGAAACCATAACTTGCATCCCTCACATTATGGGGACAGGCTTTCTCGTGAACACATACTATAGAGAGTTTTTTATTTGTAGTTTTGCTGCAAGTCAGGAGTGATGAGTAGATGTTTATCTCTTGTGTCGTGGCTTCTAGGAAAGACGTGCCTTTCACATGCTGCTCACATCATCTCACTCACTAACTAGCCGCATGCATGTTTGATATGTGTGTACACTCTGGGGAATCCGGCACTACTTACTCTTTCATTTTTATATTAGTGAGACTAGACAGCTGGAAACTCGCACTAGATGCTCTTGAAAGGCAATTTCTTTATTATTTCTGTCTTCCCGTTTTAACATTCTTCTTAAAATTTTAATTATTATTATTTATCACAATTCATTTACTTTGTACCTTGGCTGTAGACCCCTCCCTCATTTTCTCTCCAGGGAGAGGTGATCAAAGAGCAGTCAAGTATGTCTATGCCACATACTGCTCCTGCCCCTCCATGGAGACTGGGTTGCCCATGGGTTACATCTGAGCAGGAGGTCTAGGTCTTTTCTATGCATGTTTTTTTTTTTTTTTGGTTGATTCATCAGTTTCTGCAGGTCCACCTGGGCCCATATTACTTTGGCTTTGTTGGTCTTCTTATGGAGCTCCTGTTCCCTCCAGGTCTTTCTATCTCCCCTTCTTCCATGAGATCCCTTGCACTCTGCCCAGGTTTGTTTATGAGTCTCAGCAGCTATACCACTCCAGAGCCTATAACTGAAAGATGTTCAACCACACAAAAAGAACATTTACTCACCTATGTTCTTGGCAGCTATATTCATAATAGCCAAAATCTGGAAACAACCTAGATAGCCCCCAAAAAGGAATGGTTGCAGAAATTGTGCTAAGTTTACACAATGGAATAGTATTCAGCAATTAAAAACATGAAAATCATGAAATTTGCAGGAAAATGGATGGAATTAGAAAAGAACATCCTGAGTGTTAAACCCAGAAGCAGAAAGACACACATGGTATATACTCACTTATAAGTGGATATTAGGCATCTAATATAGGATAAATATACTAAAAATCTATAGCCTTAAGGAAGTTAAACAACAAGGAGGACCCTGGGGAAGGTGCTTAATCCTCATTCAGAAGGGCAAGCAGGATAAACATTGGAAGTGGGAAAAGACAGGGAACAGGACCTATTGCAGAGGGCCTCTGAAAGACTCTACCCAGCAGGGTAACATTTTATATTTTTAATTCTAACTTGAAAATAGCTGAGTATGTTCCCTGTTTATTTGGTATAAACAAATATAAAAAGGAGCCACATAAACCTAGGGCCTTACATATTGGACTCTACAAGGTAAGGAAGAATAATATTTTTATGCCTGTCCAGATATTAAATTGGTTACTTTATCATTGCTGTAACACAATACCTGCCAAAAACTTAAAGAAAAGTGAGAAGGCTCTGGCTTTCAGTTTATAGGGCATAGGGAGGCCATAACTCAGGGCAGAAGCAGCCTAAAGCAGCTGGCCATGTGAAACCAAAACTGGAAAGCAGGAAGAAAATATTGCTGTCCAACTCACTTTTCCCTTTTCACTTAGCTCAAGGACCCTCTTCCTGCTCACTTGCAGGGTAGCTCTTCCCTTGGTAGTTAAAACTTTCTGGGAGCACACGTAGACCCCATTTCCATGGTGGTTCTAGATGTGCTCAATTTAGCCGTAAACAGTAGCCAGCACAACACACACATACACACACACACACACACACACACACACACACATACACAGAGAGAGAGAGAGAGAGAGAGAGAGAGAGAGAAAGAGAGAGAAGATATTTCTCCCTATGCAAGTGCAGCAGATAATTATAGAAAATTGTACTGAAAATAACTCTTGATAATTGTGATGTATAAGCTGTAATACAAGAGTAAGGAGAGACACATATAATATTGGGTAGGTAGCAATTAAAAAAACTGATTTAATTTATTCCAAATCTGACTGTCTTGAAGATTATCATTCCTGCCACTTATGGACTTTTATGGGGCTTTTAAGGCTAGTTTCAAATACCCTTTTGCTTAATTCCTGCAACTAAACTTAAATATAGACAAAACAGATAAAACTTTTACTTTTCATTAAAGGAGAATGGTTTAGTAACTTGAGTAAGACATTTGACTAAAGAATAAGCATAGCTTACAAGCCTCCATGCAAGCCAGCATCACCAGTTTTCATTAGTGCTCTTATCAAAAAGGAAATTCATTTGTGCCCTTTGGAAACAGATTACATCGGTTTTACCTAAATATAAATTTTGTTTTATCAAACATTGAAGTTATTCATTGGATGAAATAAATTTATTGTTTTATATTTGTGTGTGTGTATATCTATGTACACACACATAGATACACACACATATATATGTATATATATATATATATATGATGTATACATATACATCACCTGATTGTAATTACTCTACACAATAAACTTGTCAGTTAAAAGGTAACATTTAAAAATGAAGATTACAAGAAGTCAATAGCGCATCCATAGAGAACATGAACATACCCACATATCCTGTAAGTTTAGGAAAGCTCACACTATTTTCTCCCTCTCTTTATGCTGTTCTCTAGCTCCCAAGTGAATCGCTCATTTGAAAAGCTTTTGGAATAATTGCGGAGGGTTTTTTTTCCCCTCCCACTTGAAGGATGCATTTGGCAATACTTGTTAGAACACCTGTTCCGAACACATCCACATTCTCAAAGCCGCTCTCCTGGGAAGTGATTTCAGGCTGTGCTTCCCAGCATGGGGCTTCCTGCTAAGAACTCTTTGAAAAATCTCTGGCATGCAATTGCAGGGCACTCATATGTTGATGATGTTATTGTTTTTGTTTTAGTACCATCTTTTTCCATTAATGTTTCATAAAGTCAAACAAAGATTCAAGCCTCATAGCTCTTATCTTCAGTTCAGCCAACAATGGCATCTTCACATCATTTCTAAGAATCTGAAGCTGTTTAGAAAAAAAAAAGACCAAAAGATTTTTGTCATTTATTGTCTGTGTCACCTTTTAAAGGATATAGTTTCATTATATATAGTTTAATATATAGTTTAATTCAGTGCTACTCAAAAAAAAATTTTTTGGATGTTGTCACATTTTTTTTGTGCATAGTTTCATTGCCTTTTTTCTGTCTCTAATCAGCTGTGCTAGTCAGCCATTGGCTGAGAAAGAAGCCTTTCTCATACAGGTGTTCTCTGTGACATTCAAGAGTCACATTTTTTTCTTGCCCTTTTATCTGAAGGCTAAAATTGTAGCTGGTCTTTGGCCTTTACACAACCTAAAAGTACTTTATTTCCATTATCCTTTTGCATTCTATCATGATCATACGAACAATGATGATTACGATGATGATGCTGGTGGTAGTGTTGGTGATGCTGGTGATGGCGATGATAAAGAAGATGTCCCTGAAACAATATCAGTGTGGGTCCTGTAGCTGAATAATTTATACACAATAACATGTTAAACAGATGAGAACTCTGAGAAATAAAATGCTGCCTTGGCCATACTGTGGGCAAAACACGTGGCACCTAGAGCTCCAAACAGTAATAAATAGAAGAAGCACATATTAAAGGCCAGTCTCTCCTGTTTGCATAACATCAGCTCTGAAGGCCTACTATGTTAAGGTACAGGTGCAATGATTATTGCTCACTCCTTGAATGAGGGGAAGCCAGGAGGTGTGCAAACTGTTCACACAAGGACCCATCTACCAGAAGGTGGCAGCCCCAGTGCTGACACAGGAGTCAGAAGCAGTAGAGTGTGAGTGGACTCACGCGTATCTGTCCAGTGTGCAAGTGGATACACGCAAGTCCCGTGTCTGCCACCTTCAGTGGCTTGTGGGATCTAAAACATTCCATCTGCCTAGAGGGAAAAAGAGACTGACCCTGGGGTACTTATAAGCAACCCTCATGAAACTCAATTCATTGGCTTACCCTGTTCTCTAGGTGAACTTGGTTTCAGAAACACCTTTCATGAGATCTGCCTCATTACCATTTCTTTATTATGTAATTTCCTGACATTCCCACATTGATGAAATATTTTCTTACAGATAGAAAGTTGGAGATTGGTTAGCGTAGGTTTCTCTGTGAGGCAGTGTTGGACTGTGTCTGTGGTGAACACTGAGCCAGTAATTTTCTTTAATATTACTGAGATTCATTGAGCATAGTAGGGACATGAGGAATATCCAAGTCTATCTCTACTTTAACACTTCTTTCTTTTCTTTTGCTTGCACACTGTGTCTCACAAATTCAAGCGGAGTACATAAACACTCCTTTGACTGCTATCTTACCATCAACTGACACCTCTTAATTAAATCCTCATTTCCTCTGGCATGCATGAGCAATAAGAATATTTACATCAGAGCAGAAAAACAGCTGATTTTGATCTTCACTAATATCTTTTTACCTGTAATAATCCTTCACAAACAAGAACAGGAAATCGTGACCTAGACCCTCTGTTCCTATTCCCTAGACAAGTCCCTTGGAAACTCACTTACAGCAGCTGTACCACCACATCAGGCAGGAAGCAGAAAAAAAGATTCAAAACCAAACTTAAAAAGTTAATCAGATGTCTTCTGTTTGGGGGAAATCTGGTGTGAAATTAACCTTAGAACATGAGGCACAACAGGCAAAGACTGTGGGAAGATGCCCTGTGGAGGAGGTTTGAGCTCTCCCACACGGGCTATCTAGCCCAACATCTTCACATATATCCTTTTTGGTGAAACCTTTTCTCTATTGTGAATGTGATAGGATCACAAATCACATCTGAGCAGCCTTCTTGAGAAGTTCCACATGACTACAATCTAGCATCTGTACCAGGTCCTGTTATGAGCACACCACACTTTCAAAGTAAGAGAACTGAGACTCTCTGTGGTCCAAAACCATGGTTGATTAGTCTGAAGCTCTCAGAACAGAACAGTCTGCATTTGTTATATCTGCAATACATTAATCAGCCACTTGAAGTTTGCCTCCAGAGCATCTACTTATTGAAGAAAACTGAATTACTCATCCTAGAAGACAGTCTAACTATGGAAACAAAGTTTTAGTAGGAAGGGAGATAAAGTACAAATAACACACATTTCTAATAATAGGAGAAGGAATTATGGAACGTTTTGTAGTGTCAAGCAATTGGATGATGCAGAGTATAAGTTATTGAAGGCTATCACTGCAAGTCTAATTCAGTGAATGGAATGAGTTGGTGACCAGGCTTTAAAAACATGTACCCTTCAAAGAAAAGAAAGAGATTCCAGGGAATCTGACCTCAGAAATCATACTATTGGATGAAATCCCTTTCACTTTTATTATTAAATGTCTGTATTTTATTTTTCTCTATTTTTGAGAATCTCCCTTATATATATAACGAAATATGATCATAGCTACCCACATCTCCCCTGTTCAACTTCCTTCATGCCTCAACTCCTTTTCTCTTTCTTATCTGACTCTGTCTCTGCTCTCTCTCTTTCTCTTGCTCTCCTGCTCTTGTTTCTTCTATTATATGCATATAGGTATGGGGTCAACCACTGAGTTATGCGAAATCTGCCAGCGGCCACATCTTCTAAACAGAATAATTCTACCTCTACCAGCAGCCATCCATTGCCAGTAGTTAAGCCTGGACACCAATACCATCTATAGTGAGATTTTGTTTGGCTTGAAGCTGTATTACATGTCTTGTCCAGGGAGCCATAGCTGCTGTGTCATCACCTTTATGCTAGCCATGTCCGACCCAGGAGAGGGCATTTCACAGCACTTCTCACACTCATCTCTTACATTATCTTCTCATTTTCTGCTGTGTTCTCCTAGCCTTGGTAGTGGTCAGTTAGTGTAGATTTTCTGTTTTGTTTTCAGTTTGTCAAAGTTCATAATATTTTTATTTTTATTACAGGAGAATTTCATAGTGCATACAATACATTTTGATCTTATCTACCCATCAGTTTCCTTTTATCCTGTTCCTTCCATTCTCCATCCCCACTACTATTTCCTCCCCACTTCATATGCTTCTTTATTTTATATGTTTATGTACACTCCTCAGAGTCCACTCAGTACTGGTTGTAGGGACATCTGGAACATGGGTACTTTCTCAGGGGCAGAGTCACTGCAGAAGACTAACTTTGTACCCCTATCAATTGATAAGCATATCCCTAAACTCTCTGTGGAGTACATGCTGATTATAACAGAGACCCTCAACTGGTCATTGTGCAGTGAATCATAGACAACATATTGCTCATTTTTCTTGACATTACTCATAGTGAGTAATGTTGACTTTACTCATAGTAATCTTGTCATTACTATGTCATAGTAATCTTGACATTACTCATAGTGAGTAATGTTAATGGTGATATGAAGTCAGAGACAAGCAAAAGTCTAAAAATGTTTTCCACTGTCTATGATTCCTGGTTACAGGACCATTAACACCTAATTGAAGCCACCCCAGTTTGTGTGTCTCAGCAGTTAGATCATCCTTAATCCCTATTGTACTAAGATACACTGTAGGGTGAATGTGTGTGCTTTCACTCCACTACTAGGACAATGGAACCTCCTTTTCTTCCAGAGTAGGTCCTGGATCTAGGGTGTGATTCCGTACTTTTTGAATTTGAATTAGTCTCCAGATGTGGTTCTCTGTTGGCAGGGGCCTCGATCTCTGCTTGGGTCCTGGAACTTTGCTTCCAGATGGAGAACGGGGATTTTGTATCCCTCAGGGACAGCTTGAGCAGCACCTTAGGAAGAGGCAAGAGTGAGCTAAGCCGGGATGTGAACAAAGTTTTCCACAGTGTGTTACAGTTTGGCTCTTTTAGCATGAGATCACAGATGGCAATGGAAGCTGCGGAGTTCCGAAGCCTATGGCGATACAAAAGTGTTACAGCTTTTGGTCAAGCTGCTGTTCTGAGTGCGGCAGAGGTGTGAGCCCAGGCCCATGCCTGGTTAGATGCAGCCAAGACAGAGGCCCAGGGAGGCCAGGCTAATGATGTCCAGAGGGCAGCCTGGAGGAGATGGAACTCAGTGGAGGGTAAATAAGAAATCTAAGACAGTCTTGAAGTGAGAAATCGTGAACCTGACTACCTTTTAGGACGTGAAATCAAGGGCAGAGGGAGGGATTTTTGAGCGTGGATGTGTTTGATTTGCTGGGGTCAGGGTGTCAGGGATACTTAATGGTCCTATCACAAGAGGGAAAATTATCTTATGGGGGTGAGAGGATGGGGTGATGTGTTGGTATCTCCTAGTGCAATTGAAGTGATCTTAGTCACTATTGGACTAAGATCATCAGCAGAGTAGGGCATTTCTAGGAATTCCTAGATGCTGGCTGGAACAGTTTCCTTATCAGGGGAAGGGTCTGGCCCATAATCAGCCCTGAGTGCCATGTGACTTTCCTTTCAAGACCTGGGATTACCCAGATCAGGAGAGTTGCCAGAATTCCCTGGGAAAAGGCGTTTATCATCATAGACCAAGAGTAAATGACTGGCTATCCGGAGCTGACCAACTTCAACCAGAGTCCCGTATCCAAATTTTCTCTGATATTCACTTACTTGAATCCTTGAATTGACGGACTTAAAAAAAAAAAAAAAAAAAAAAAAAAAGAAACTTCTTTTAAAGTCCTTTCCACTCTGTACAATGGTTGTGCCATTGACCTGTATTTCCAAAACTTGGTTTTATTTTCTATTTTATTTTGAGAAACGGTTTTACAAAGGTTTCTAGACAGGCCCTGGAAGAAATTGTTCTACTCCTCTCAGACCTCTAATAGCTGAGATTACATGACTTTAACACCAGGTGCTGTTTCATGGTGGAATCTCTTGAATTCCCTAAGTCAGAACAGCCTGGCATCATTTTCAAGAGCAGCTTTCTTTGTTTGCAGTACTACCTTCAGGCACTATCAAGGGTAGTTTCATTCTGCTTGATAGCTAAGCTTCCATTTTGTTTTTTTTCTCCTCTTTGACAAAGCATATTATTATTTTTCTACATCATACAAACCTTCATTCCTTAAGGGTAATTAGAACACCTGATTTGGAGCCTGTATCTAATCAATGCTTGCTGAATAATTGATAAAAAAAAAATTGACTTACATGTCTTGACTCCTGGAACGATCCAGCTTTCTGTCTTACAAGTAACCAGCTCTGTTCATTGCCAATATTTCCTTTTGATAACTTATTGCTCAGGTTCTTCCCATGAGAATTTTTTTCTTCTCTTCAGAATATTGTCACTGACTCAAGTTTATTTAAAAAAAAAAAACCCTGCATATAAAACATAGATAATGTGGCAGCACTGTTTCTAAAAGAGGGAAATGGAGAACTAGCATAGCAACTGAGGTGTTGAGGGTCTTCTCAACTGAAAGGGGTGGATAAACACCAATCCACAGAATGATAGTCCTTTCTCTGTCCCTTCTGTAAGAGAGAAAAGATTCCCTAACAATAGTATAGATACCAATAAATTCATGCCAAATTATCATAAAGTCCTAGGGAAAGAATGCGTCTTCTTTTCTTTTTCTGACATAATAACTAATCCATTATAAAATACAATAAATGCATTTTAAGAAGAAGAAAGTAAAAACATATAGGACACAGGACTTAAAAGAACTATATTTTGTTTCAAACTGCACCGTTACTAGGCAAACAATAGGAGATGACAAAGTTGTTCATGTAGCCTCCCAAGCCCCCCTATCATGTCATCCTCTTTGTCCTTTAAGACATTGGTCTGTGCTGCCTAAGTCAGGGCAATACTCTTGGATCTTACAGTTTGTCATAAACCATGTATCTCGTAGATACTGACAACAAATGCATAGTGGAAAATAATGATTTATAAACAATAAGACTAAATTTTAAAATGATGATTGTACAGTAATTATGACTTGCTCCCTGAAATTTTCATTACTTTCCCCCCACTTTCAAATAACAAATTATGTTTCACAAAACTAAAAACTTCAAATGTCAAAATTTCCAAATGTCACTCTTCCCAGTATCTGAGTACATGATAGGACAGTACAGAAAATACAACTTTCTTGTACTTATTAGAAAATGAAAAAAGGAATTATGTGATATCCAGGATATGAGAGATTCCCAGAGAGATGTCCCTTCTCTTAATGAGAAATCACAGAGAAGACCGCCACCGCTTGCCCGGATGCCTGGGCTTATCAGCAGGTCTCAGAGTTTAGGCCTCTGTGATATTGAGTGAAGATTATAAGCCAGATGGGCCACGGATTCCGTCAAGCCTTCTTGGCAGCTGCTCTCATTACAAAAGCCAGCGAGCCTTTTCCAAAAAATAAGAATGTGAAGCAAATTGGGCTTATAGACCCTTATAATGCAATTGCACGCAGAGATAGGGGTCTGAGCGGGCAGGCAGAAATATTATTGATGGCTGGTGAAAACAGGGAATAAGATGTTATTAAGGCAACTCAGAGATAGATATCGATAGCTAATATAAAGCCTTTATTGGTTTACAGGCTCTAGGAAAAAGGGTTCACAGCTCCGACCCTTCACTTTGCTTTTAATTTCACTGGAGGTGCAAAGTTCATGAATAAAACATATCTTTACTCGTGATCCTTTCTGATATTAGTCACTGCTTTCTCTGTCTCTTGTTCACCAGAAGCAAGAGACTTACAGTAGCAGCTTGAACCTTGGAAGTCCTTCCTGAGACAGAGAATTTTAATGTGTGGGAAGATGGAAGTATGGTTTTCTAGAAACCCTGTTCAAAATTAAAAAAAAAATAATCAACTTCTTTTAAAGAGAAATGTATGGATCAAATTACCAGATGTATTGATAACATTATATTTAATAGAGCCCTTGTGATAATATGGAGCAGTAGTACCATGACCCTGCACTTTAAAGTTGTGAGGAAAAATGTTCATCAGTTATGGTGTCTCACACTTAAGAATAGTTTGAGAACAAGGTTCAGGCAGATTGAATTATCATTTTCTCAACATAATGCTCTAAGTTTTTATCTGCTGGGCTTGACTATGTCAGTAATAGTTTTGCTCAGTGTCCTTCATTCTATCAACAACAACAAAAATAGTAGGTAAAATACACATCAAACTGAACAAACTAAATACAGCCCATCATCACCTTTATTAGTTCACTGTGCATGTCATACACTTCAGCCCAAATAATAGCTGTATTTCATATTACAATTAATTTAAAAATAGGCCATATTGCTGTGCTTTCTAGTTCTCTCATCTACTCCACAAAACAAACAAACAAACAAACAAACATAGAATGTACAAAGACCTGTGATTTCCTTCTGTCTGTAAAGAAATGACTGGATCAGACTTTGTACTGTCAGTCTGACATACGCAAGGGTTCTATGATGTTGGATGAAGCCAACTGTTAATCAAATATAATTGGAAAAAAAACTATGTAGACTAAACGGGTACATGCATTCATTTCTTTTTATGGCTCATTAAATGTTATAGTTTAATAACTGCTTACCAAGCATTTGCATTGCCTTTGACTTATAAATATTCTAGCACAAGTTTAAAGTCAAGGTATCATGAGTGTAGGATATGAAAAACACCTTGCTTTTATGAATTAGCAGCTTCTGGTGTCTCTGAGGTTCTGGAGTCAACTTTCCATGGGCATGAACGGAGACTGCAATCTGAAAGAAGTTTTCATGGTCCTCACTATCAATAGATCACTTAGCTACTGATGCTGCTTGACTATTCCCAGACTGTCTCACAGAATTTGGGATATACTAAGAGTATCTTATCACCAATCTTATTTTCATGTACTTTGAGAAGAGGATCTTGTGTATACATAAAACACTTGACTGTTACAATTTAGATTGACTCCCTTGAGCACCTTTTTCATTTAATCTGCATGAAGCAAAAGAACTTAACGATGACATTTCACAGACTTTTGTTTAAATTTCACAGAGTTTTGTACAATTATATATATATATATATATATATATATATATATATATATATATATATCTGCTAATGAGCATAAAGGCAGTACTAACTATACTAAGCAAGTTATAAAATAAGAAGATATGAAATTGGGACAAAGATTTGCTGGGGTTCAGGGGAAGCTGGAGGGAGTTAGTAGAGTGGATAAAATTAAGCTACATTACATACATACATGAAATCTTCAGAGAATTAAAAAGACTTCTTCAAAATAATGACAGTATCTTGCATTTTCTAACATATTTCATATGGTTTTGTCAACCACTGACAAAATTTAGATAATATTCAACAAGTTAGGACATTCTACTTCCAACTTTGTATAGCTCTATCTTTTATGTAAACAGATGGCTTATTTCAGAAATGCCTGTCTTTATATCATCCTCAAATTTGATTATATTAGAAACAAAATGTTCTCAAGGATCTTTTCTCGTTTGTTTACATGTTTAAATTGCATGAAAATTTCCCTATATGTATTTGTCAGAATTTGCTAGATTCAGAGAACTTATAGAATGAATCTCTCTACATCTATCTATCATCTTTACCTATAATCTCTCTATATATTTATCTACATATCTTTCATCTATTAATATATCAATTTCTCTATCTGAATTTCAGAATTTTTTGGAATGACATACAGGCTGCTGCAATTCAACTAATCCAGCAGTGGAGGGAACATCAAGAATCTAGTAGTTACTCAGTCCCCCAAGGCTGGGTGTCTTGGTTGGACTTCTGTATATGCTGGAATCCCAAAGAAGTAGGATACAATGCCCGTGAAGGAACTGATGAGCTAGCAAGGTGAAGGCAAGCAGACAAAGAGCAAGAGTTTCTTTCTTACATATCTTTACACAGACTTCCAGCAGAAGGTGTGGCTCTGATTAATGATGAGTCTTCCCATGTCAAAAATTGGATCATAAACCTGGCTTCTTATCTAAAAGGTCTGAATTAGAAGTGGATTCACCCACTTCAAACCAAAGAGAAAATCTCTCACAGGTGTGTCCTCCATACATCTGTATTTTAGTTCATTCCCGATATACTCAAGTTGACAATCAAAAATTGCCATGGCACCAAGATGACTGAAATGAACTTTTATAGTTAACATGAAAACACTTGATTGCTTTAAAAAGATATTGATGGAGCTCTACATTTTCAACAATAAAGTATACAATATGAAAGGGTAGGCATTATGGGATGCTGTAGACATTTGAGAATATTAATAAAGGGCAAAAAAATGAAAATTCTGAAATATACTTGGGTATTTTCTTAATCAACATTGAAAAGTAAGGCAAGTGAGTGTTTATCTTTGGCCCCCAATTGTATGAAATGAATACAGGAAAGATTCAGTTGCCTCTGAATGTTATTTTAGAATAGAGAAGCCCCACCACAAGTATAAGTGAATTGAGTAGAGAGCAATTCCATTAGCAGAGGTCTGTGTCTGAGTGTCCTAGCAGAATTTCTCAATACAGTCCGCCATGGCCAGTGAAGTTAGAGCCCTTCATTTGATATAAGAGGCTAGTGACTAAAGGTTTCTCACAACAGACATGGCATATAGTAATTGAAGGAGAAAGATAAACTATACCGATGTAATGCTTTTTAGACCTGTACCTATTATTGCGGCAAGATGTCAGAGAAACTGGACATCATAGAGAAACATCATAGAGACTTGACTTTGTCATTGAGGAGAAAAGCAGCCATTCTCTCTTTATCACCATCTCTGTCTGTGTAAGTACCAACCTCTTTCCAGGATTCTCATGAACCTATATTTAGGCAGATGTGACAATGAACTTGTGATGTTCATATCATTTCTATGAAACAACAAGAATCTAATCCAAGAAATCCCAAGCAAAACTAAGGGCTATATGACCCTTCTCTATGGAACAATACTTATAGGTGATTACATTCATTCTTATCCTAATTTTTATATATTTTCTTTTCGGCCTGAACAAGAAGGCTCACAAACAGCAGGTGCATCAGTTTTTCAAGCACTCAAATATTTAGGTAATGACATTTCATTGTTTTTAATTGTTAAGTAGTATTCCACTGTGTAAAAGTACCATAATTTCTGTATCTATTTCTCCGTTGATGGACATCTGGGTTGTTTCCAGGTTCTGGCTATTACAAATAAAGCTTCTACAAACATGGTTGAGCAAATGTCCTTGTTGTATACTTGACCATCTTTTAGATACATGCTTAGGAGTGGTATAGTTGGATCTTGAGGAAGTGCTATTCCTAATTGTCTGAGAAAGCACCAGATTGATTACCAAAGTGATTATACTTATAAAATATGATAAACATGCTGAAATATATACACCTAAAGAAGATAAACAAGAAAGAGGACCTGGGGTAAGATGATGAATCCTCACTTAGAAAGACAAATGGGATGGACATTGGATATAGGAGAAAACAAGCAACAGGACAGGAGCCTACCACAGAGGGCCTCTGAAAGACTCTACCTAGCAGTGTACCAAAACAGATACTGAGATTCATAACCAAACCTTTGGCAGGGTGCAGGGAATCATATGAAAGAAGGGGGAGTTAGTATGACCTGGAGAGGACAGGAGCTCCACAAGGAGAAAATATATCTGGGCACAGGGGTCTTTTATGAGACTGTTTCTCCAACCAAGGACCATATATGGATATAACCTAGAACCCCTGCTCAGATGTAGCCCATGGTAGCTCAGTACCCAAGTGGGTACCCTAGTAAGGGGAATAGGGACTATTACTGACATGAACTCAATATCTGGCTCCTTGACCCCGTCCCTCCCTGAGGGAGGAACAGCCCTGCGAAGCCACAGAGGAGGACTTTGCAGCCAGTCCTGAAGAGAGACCTGATAAACCACTGTCAGATGAAAGAGGAGGAAGTCCTCCCCTATCAGTGGACTTGGAAAGGGGCAGGGAGGAGATGAGGGAGGGAGGGTGGGATTGGGAGGGAACAAGGGCGAGGCATACAGCTGGGATACAAAGTTAATAAACTGTAACTGATATTAAAAAATAAAAAATACTCTTCAGGCAAAAATTAAAATAACTGCAGAGTATTGATGGGTAATATGTTAGTCAGGAATTGCATGAAATTAATTTTTTGTTGGGTTTGTCAATAAACCACTGCTATTGCTACAGCTGGCATTAGGGAATCAGCTATGGGGCATTACCTTGAACAATGCCCTACTCGAGACAATGAGTCTGAGGATTCCAGGTGGAAGTAAACCTAAATGATCACCCATGCACGACAGAAACATAAGCGACAAACAGGTGATTTTATACTTTTGTTTAAGGCAGCATTTAACCCAGACAAAGCAAATTCTAAATTACTTTGAAACATTATCTTGTTCTGAAAGGTACAAAAGGCAGTACTTAAAAAAAAAAACAATATTTAAAAAATATGTGTGTGAGTTTTTGCTTGCTTGTATGTATATGCATCACGTGCGTGCAGTGCCTGTGAAGGCCAAAGGAGGATGTCAAATGTCCTGGAACTAGAGGCACAGGGAGTTGTAAGCCACTTTGTGGATGTTAAGAAGAAAACCTGGGTCCTCTGTAAAAGCCTCAAGTTCTCTTAACAGCTGAATCATCTCTTTAGCCCCAAGACAAATGTAATCTTAAATGTGATAAGTATGTTCTAAATTCCCACACCAAATTAGAGTTTCAAAATCAATAGCAAATTATGAAGCTGCTAGAACTATTTTTAACTATAAAACTAATCCACCAATAATTAGAAGTAAAGAATTTAATAGTATTTTGTCTGTGTTATAGGAAACATCACACAATCATTGTCATGTAAAAAGTATGATAAAGCTAAAGTAAAGAAGGGCAAATGTTTCACAGAGATGTCTTACCATTAATAACAAAATGAAGTTTTCCTACTGTAGTGGCGTCTTTTTTTTTGGTAACAAAATGACTGGAATTGTGTCACCCACAGAGCTGATCATATCTCTGGATTTAAATAAAGGTGTGTTCAGGAATCTTATATGTGAGACACAACCTATTAAATTCCTAATAACATATGTCTGCATAATATATATATTATATATTATATTATATAATATTATATATTATATCATATATTATATATTATATATTATATCATATATTATATATTATATATTATATATTAGTGTGTGTGTGTGTGTTCGCTCATATACATATAACACAGTGGTGTCTCATTTTTTGGAGAATTTATTTAACAAAATAAGTTTTGGGATGGCTTCATGTATTTGCCTGTATATACCACTTCTAACTTTTTGTCATTTCCCAGTTAAAGGAAGCAATGTTTTCTTAACTCAAATTCTCAACAATAGTTTTGCATTACTTGACTTAATGTAGGGCAAATGGTTTTTCTTCAAAAAGAAATCCAGCAATGGTCCTGCTATAGAGAAAAAACTTCCACACTTCAGTGTAAACTGTAGCAGGTTGTCAGAGTCTGTGTAAAACCTTTACTACACTGGTTGTTCTAAAATTTGAGGGCCAATGAATTTGTTATGCTTTATAACTGAAATGATAGATGTATGTATACAATTGAAATTAAAAACACTGATTAAAATATTTAATAAAAAAATTTCTAAGTATTAGGGTAGGACAGAAGAAGACAGTGCTAACAAGATGGTAAAAGATGGCTTGTGCCCTACATGGTGCCCAGATAGACCAATAGTTTTTAGTACTGTTTACAGTAAGTGAAACTCACAGAAGCATATACATATTTTCAAAAGGCACACTTTTAAAATATTTAAATTATTTTTCATATGTGCTCATAAGCTTCATGCAATTTCCAAGAATGCTAATTTTGGAATTTGTTTGGATGAATACACAGAATTTAGCAATTCATTGCCATTCATCAAAAGGATACTAATACACAATTCGGAGACAGGAAAATTAAAGCTGTAAATGAAAAATTAAAACAGATTGAAAATATGCAAATATCAAACAAACAGAAGAAAATGAATCCAATATAGAGACATTTATATAAAAAAGATGACCAAAACTTTAAAGTGTAATAATTTACGGAATATCTTAGAAAATAAGAAACAAAATAAGAAAATAAGAAACAAAATAAGGAAATTTCTTTGGGTTTCTTCTTAATCTATTATTAGAATATAAGATGCATTTTCTCTAAATTTATCTAATATATATGATAATATAATTCCTGAACAGACTGTATCCTTCATAATTCTTGATAATCTTTTCCAAATTCACAATGAAATGTAAAATTATGTATCGATATGTATTGGTGTATTCACTGCATATTTTTCTCGAGAAGGATGCTTTCCTTAGCCTTCTTGGATGTCATTTTCAATTTCAAAATGAAAAGTCAATTTGAAATATTTGGACGCCTATGCTAATTGGATCAGAATAACATAACCCTGCTCGAGGCAGCCATTGTTGGGATGCATCACCAGCAGTTTGACTTGAAGCTGTCCAGTGTTAGTAGTCCTGAGTCAACAACCGGCTGCTGGGATCTGCACCTGAAGCAAGACTCAAACCATGCCCAGGTCAGAAACTCATGTTGACTACCCATCATTCTTGTGTCCATATTAGAGTCAATGCAAACAGACAACTTTATCTTCAAAACTCAAGCTAAATCACAATCTGCAGGGTGATGCCTAGGAGCAGTTGCCAATTTATTTCCAATTACCAAGAATAGCAGAAAAATTTGCTTCTCATATTTTTGAACCCCATCTGGTCTCCAGCTTTCTGGAATGTGACACCAAGGGTCATTAATGCCAGGAGCACTTGTTTTCCAGTGGAGAAGACTAAATGTCTCACTACTCAGGCTGCTATTGGCTCAGCTGCAACTTGTTCCAGCTGTACTTCAATTTCTCTTTTCATTTAAAATTTTGATCTTCCATTTTTTTCATTACACTGAACAATATATGACTCAGAATGCTGTGTGCAGTGGGAAACTGATGTTATGTGTGTACTCTATGGACAAAGCAGCCCCCAAAGTGGCTTATATTACATTTTTAAGTCATGTATCTTATTGTTCAATATCCCTCCCCAACACATGACAGTAAATGAGTGGAAGAAAGTGACAGGGTGTAATTTTAACTCTTTCCCCAAACACTTAAAAAGAACTTAAATGACTATAGTTCAGTTATATCTTAAGATTATACTTGAAGCATAGAGTTATTTGCCATAGAATTTGAGGATTTAAGATGAATAAAACACATCAATACAAATGTCCTATGGCCATAGGTCATTCAACAGCAGAACAACTGGGGTCTCCTTACACAACAGCCAGTTACCTCTTAAAATTTCAGAACTTACTTTAAAGAGAACACAGAGTGCCACATACCTTGCTAGACTCTGCATAAAATACATGTCCAAGCATTCCAAATTGTTCTCCAGTGAGGGTGAGGATCATGGAAAATGAATATAATACTGTCATGGTGGGATTCCAGTATGGGGTTAGGAAATGTGGTGAGTGGGTATCACCTGGCACTGACCACTGGTATCAATCTACCACAGGAAAAGAAATGAACTTCTGCTTTCTAGTTAATAAGATTTTATGAAAAGTAATGTGTTTATATATATAAATACTTTTCTTAGTATAATTAACTAACTCAACTAAAATGGGTATTTTGTAACAGTCAACTTAGATATCCCACAAACAAGGGCAAGTCTGCTAAGGTTTTGCCCAAGATTTAAAAATGGTGCCTGTATTCTTTTCCTGTGGTAGTGGAATGTGCTTATAGAGGCATAAGAGTCCAAGAGCCTGGAACAAAACTACCAATCGAAAGCAACAGCATTGTTATAGCTCTAACTACAGTTCTCCTAGCAATGAATACAGTGCATCTACTTGACATGACTCTATAGTGTTAGTTTTTGTTTTTTGTCCAATAAATAAATGCATGAAATTTGTATTTCTGTAATTTTCAAATATTGGGCACTGCAAATCTGATAATCTTTTAAAAAATATTTGATCTGAAAATTTTGTTTATAAATAGGATAGTGAAAAGAGAAATAATTTGACAAATATAACAAGCCTGAGTTTAACTATTATTTTTCCCAATTGCTTTTGAGATTTTTAAAGACAATAAATTTTATTTCCAAGAAGAAAAGCGAGCCACTTCTTTAGGTAATCTGTCTATGTATTAATAGTGCTCGCTTAGAATGTGGTGCTTTGCATGGTGAATTCATGGCTTCTTTGCAGTTCCTCAAATCTTAAGTTGGAGAAATTAAATTTTCTGGTTCAATGTGATATTTACTAACGTGCCTTGGCTGTTTTCCAGTAGCTTTTGTTTCAGGAAATTAAGGTAATTTGGCTTTACTTCTTTCCAGCACAGGGCATGCTTAGAATCACCAATGCATAGTCAAGATAGAAGTCAATCTTTATTTACACAGCAAAATTATTTGAGTATTTACAGTGGAGAATCTTTTTTTCTAGCATTAGAACAAAAGGGCAGAACCCTCTATCCTGAATTCTTTATTTTATTGATATCTATTATATATTACTCCCCCTGGGCCAGGGACTATTCTGCTATGGCTAATAGCTATGTACACCTCAAATTTTATATAACCTAAGAATGATTCTCAATGCCTCATCTGTCTGTATATTTATCATCACTCCCAATTCCACTGAATTAATAGCATACAAACAATGAAGTCCCCTCCCCCAATATCCCATGGTCACGCAGTTGACTACAGGTTAAACACCATACTGTGTCGTGCAGAGCCCACAAGCTCAATACATTCTTGAAGAAAGCAGGATTAAACTATGACTACAAGCTGATTTTCTTATAGCTGGCTATAGGCAGTGCCTCCTGACATTCAAAAGTGGTTTCTGGGTATTAAGTTTCTGTGTTCTTCACTCCATCCTGTGGGCCTGGATAATAATTTTCTAATCATTCATACCTTGTTTTCCAGGTTCATATAATTATATGTACTTCTCTGAGTTAAGATGTACAGTAAATGAGTTAACACTTTTTTCTTGCTTTCAAAGTAAGAGGACAATTTAGGAGCTGTTCATTGAAATGTGTTGAATTAAAAAAAGGCTGTGGCTGGAGTATGGATGGGGCCATACCCCTGAGGATATAGATAATACAAATCCGGTTAGAAGCAACAACAACAGCAAAAGAAAAGCATGAATGTTTGCAGTGTAAAAGGATGGTTCTTGGAGAAATGGCACTGCATTGTTGGAGTAAATATGTTGAAAAACTGATTATTCCGTGTTTTCTCCTAAAATAAGGATAAAATATTTAAGTATGTTCACGAAAGAATATTGTTTTTTAACTTTGTATCTAATTAAGATTCAAATAAACATTAAATTAGAAAAAAGAAAAGTTGAAACTTCGAGTGGAGAGAGGGGGACACCAGCCACCAATAAAACCTTTGACCCAAAATTTGTCTCACCTACAAAAAGTTTAAGGGTAAAGATAGAGTAGAGACTAAGGAAATGGCAAACCAATGACCAGCGCAACTTAAGACCCACCCTATGGGAGAAAGCCAATCTCTGACTCTTAATGATACTCAGCTATGTTTGCAGACTGGAGCCTAGCATAACTGTCTTATGAGAGGCTTCATCCAGCAACTGAACACAAATGCAGAAACTTATAGACAAACAATAGGCAGAACTTGGGGAGTTTTGTGGAAGAGTGGAAGGAAGGATAGAGAGATTCAGGAGAGGTCAAGAACACCACAAGAATACCTTCAGAGTAAACAAACTTGGACCCACTGGGGCTCACAGAGACTGAGCCACCAAACAAAGAGCATGCATAGGCTGGACCTAACTCCCTCTACATATGTGTAGCAGATGTGTAGCCTGTTCTTCATGTTGGTCCCTTACAAAATGGAAGAGGGGCTTTCTCTGACTCTATTGTTTGTCTTTGGATCTCTTTCCTCTAACTGAGATGCCTTGTCTGGCCTCAGTGGGAGAGGATTGGCTTAGTTCCACCTTGACTTGAAGCACTAGGGTGGGTTGTTACCGAAGACAGGAGCCTCCCTTTCTCTGAAAAGGAAAGAGGGGAATAGGAATAGATGATGCGAGGGTGGCATTGTGAGGAAAGGAGGCCTGTTAAGTGATTCCATAAATTAATTAATAAAAAAGAAATCCCAAAGAATTAATGACACATGTAAAAATATTCGATGTTGATAGCATGTATATCTTATGCAATTATTACTTCAATTCATTTTACCCTAAGATTTTTTTTAATTTAGTGTTTTTCTTCACAATTTATTCATTATATATCCTGATTGAAGCTCCCTCCCTCAGCTCCCCCAGATCCATCCTGCCTCTCTCTTTCTCTCATCCCCTTCCCCTAGTCCACTGAAGGGTGGAAATTCTCTATAATTGCCATCTGCCCATAGCTTGTTAAGTCTCATCAGGACTGCCTGGATCCTCTTCCTCCATGGCCTGGCATGGCGGCATCAATAGGGGCGAGTGATCATAGCAGTCAACTGAATTCAAGAGAGAGGCAGCCCCTGCCCCCTCACTCAGAGATCTACATGGAGACTGAGCTGCCAGTTGGCCACATCTGAGAAGGGGGTCTAGGTCTTCTCCATGCATGGTCTTCTATTGGTGCTTCAGTCTATGCAGGACCCCCCTGGGCTCAGATCCTTTATATGGACATGAAAAATCAACATTTCCTCTGATAGCATCTTCTTACTTTTTCTTTGTATCCATGGACTGTGGCTGCTTTGTTTACATTGAAGTCTAATACCGAAAGTGTTCAGTGTTAGTTTGTAAATTTACATTTGTCATGAATGCTTGGCACACTCATTTTAATTTACTTTAGTTTCACGTACAGTTGAGAAGAAGCAACTTTATTTCTCAGGTAAGTCTAGTATGTAGCTACTATAACTCTAAATAATATTGTAATGTACTCCCTCTGTTGGTGGATGTGGTGTTATTTTTCTCAGAAATTGTCTTGGGAAAGCAAGACCCAGGAAGAAAATAGAAACCCTAAGAGTAAAACAACAATAACAATAACAAACAAACAAAGACACAAAGACCAACAAGCTTGTTCTCTTACTTGGCTTTTACTTCTGACAAACAAAATAGAAGATAAACTATCTCTTCTCAGTGAGTCCTGAAAATAACATTTTACATGGACTGTCATCACTATAAAAATTTCATTATTTCACTCATGTGCCAGTTACAATGTATTTTTGCTGAAACAATTGCAAATCTAACTACAACACCCAGAACACTTAGATTGCACCAGAAGCCTGGAGACAGGGGTTGGATGTAAGATCAAAAAACTCTGACTGGGACAGAATTACAAGTGCAGCAACATTGTGATAACCCTGAATTACTTGGGTCACAGATTGATCAGCTTGCTTCCCATTTCAAAAAAGCATTCAAGAAAATGAAAAGTTTATCTAAGGATCCTAATTTCTTATCAAGGTCTAGCTGGAGAATGATTGCTTCATTTATTTAAGAGATATCAGAAACATGTATGAGAACTTTGTAAAAATTCCCATGTTAGTGTGGCCTGAGTTATTTTATTTTCTTGTTGGCATTTATTGTCATAATTTTGTTTTGTGTTATGCCTCCATAATGACACCTATGCAAATAACAACACTACAAGTAAATTGATGAATGAGTAAATTGACAGAGATAATCTGTTTAAAAAGAGACATGACTTTAGTCACCATTCTTGTGTTGTAAAGAGACACTATGGCTGAGGATAGTTTATATATTAAAAAAAAATTAACTGGGAACAGACTTACAGTTTCAGAAGCTTAGTCCAGTGCAATCAGGGAGCAGGGCAACAGTCACAAGTGCTGAAGAAGTAGCTGAGAGCTACTTCTGATCCACAGGCAAAAAAGAAAGAGGACTTGGCATGAACTCTCAAGGGAATATATTAATTGTAATCTCCTGTAATATCAAAATCAAAAGCCGTATTGGATACTTCCAACATACATTGGCACAGAATACACAATGTCATTACAAAGGGAAGAAAAGGGTTTAAAGTATGGAAATACTGGACCAAAGAAAGACCAAAATCGAGCAAACAATACTCTATATTTTTCATCTGTGTGTCCAATGTCAAACGCTCTTCAGAACTCCAACTCCTTCCAGCCTTGTTGACTGGAACACATTTCTTTTCTTGGGCTGGTTCTGTACTTGGTTTGCAGCTTTACTCTACAGGTATTTTACAACTCTGGCATCTCCTGTATCTTGAGGTCTACAACACAATCCAAGCTTCACCTTCACAGCTTCTAGCAATGGCCCTCTGGGCCTGCATTCAGAGACATCTCTGGTTCATGTCTGGCCTCAGAAGCTTTTCTTAGCTGTTGTGGAAGATTCAACAACTCTTTTCCTGTATCCATGACTCTAAAGCCAGAACCATGTGGCCAAAGCTGCCAAGTTCCACTACTTGCTGGGACTGGAACTTGGTCCCCTCTTTCAATTTTTTAAATTTATTTATTATGTATTACAGTTTATTCACTTTGTATCCCATCTGTAGCCACCTTCCTTGTCTCCTCCTAGTCCCACTCTCATTTCCTCTTCCCCCATGCCCCTCCCCTAGACCACTGACAAGGGAATTTGTCCTCCCCTAATATCTGACCCTAGCCTACCAGGCCTCATCAGGACTGACTACATCATCTTCCTCTGTGGCCTGGCTAACCCACCTCACCAAGGGGAGGTAATTAAAGAGCAAGCCACTAAATCCATATCATAGGCAGCTCCTGTTCTCCTTACTAGGGAAACCACTTGAAGACTGAGCTGCCTAGGGCTACATTTAAGCAAGGGGTCTAGGTCCTCTCCATGCATGGTCCTTGATTGATTTATCAGTCTCTGCAGCACCACTCTGGGCCCAGATATTTTGGCTCTTTTGGTCTACTTGTGGAGATCCTGTTCCCTCTGTATCCCACTTCTTCCATAAGATTCCCTGCATGCTGCCTAAAGTTTGGCTATGAGTGTCAGCGTCTGATTCAATACCCTGCTGGGTAGAGTCTTTCAGAAGCCTTCTGTAGTAGGCTCCTGTCCTGGTCCCTGTCTTCTCCCAAATCCGATGTCTATCCTGTTTGTTCTACTGAATGAGGATTAAGCATCTTCCCTAGGTTTCTCCTTCTAGGATTTAGCTTCTTTAGGACTATAGATTTTATCATGTTTATCCAATATTATATGGCTAATATCCACTTATAAGTGAGAACATGCCATGTTTATATTTCTGCTTCTGGGTCGTCACACTCAGGGTGATCCTTTTTATTTCCATCCATTTGCCTGCAAATTTCATGATTTCCTTGTTTATACTTGCTGAGTAGTATTCCATTGGGTAAATGTACCATAATTTCTGTATCCATTCTTTGGTGGAGAGACATCTAGGTTGCTTCCAGATTCTGGCTATTATGAATAAAGCTGCCAAAAATATAGTTCAGCAAATGTCCTTGTTGTATGGTTTATCATCTTTCAGATATATGCTCAAGAGTGGTATAGCTGAATCGTGAAGTAACACTGTTACTACTTATTTTTGAGAATGTGCTAGATTGACTTCCAAAGTAGTTGACAAGTTTACATTCCCAATAGCAGTGGAGGAGGGTTCCCCTTTCTTCCAGCATGTGTTGTCACTAAAGATTTTGATCTTAACCATTATGATGGGTATAAGGTGAATTCTCAGGGTCATTTTGGTTTGCATTTCCTTGATGACTAAGGACTTTGAATATTTTTTAAAAGTATTTCTATGCTATTTGTTATTCCTCTACTGAGAAAGTAATCTACAGATTCAGTGCAATTCTCATCAAAATACCAACACAATTCTTTTCAGAACTTGAAAGAAAAAATCCTCAATTTCATATGGAAAAAACAAACAAACAAACAAACAAATAAAACAGAATTGCTCAAACAACCCTTTACAACAAATGATCTTGAGGTATCTCCATCTCTGATCTCAAGCTGTACTATAGAGCAACAGTAATAAAAACTGCATGATACTCGGATAGAAACAGAATGGTGGATCAATGGAATCAAATCAAAGACCCAGAAATAAACCCACACACCTACAGATACTTGTTTTTTTTTTTTTTTTTTTGACAGAGATACTTTCTCACTTTTATTTATGACAAATATTCCCGACCTCTTCTGATCAAAAGTTCTTTGAGACAATTCCATCAGCTTTAGCCAACCGGAGAATAGAATCATCTGACTCGCCCATCCTGCGAATGGCCCCGCAAATAGCATAGGTTTTATACTGGCCATTAAACCGGCCTGTGACCTTGTCAACCTCAGCCACATTCAACTGGATGGACGCGTGGTCCTTGGCACCAATGATGCGGTTGCTCGCGGAGCATTTCCGCGGCACGTATAGGTCCACGAACTCGCCGGCGTCGTTCTGCATGTCGAGGCCGTACCTGCTCGCTGGTCCAGCGGGAGCGCAGAAAGCCAGATACTTGTTTTTTGACAAAGAAACCAATAAGTACTAGGGAAAAAAAGATAGATTCTTCAACAAATGATGCTGGTCTAACCATTTACCTACATGTTGAAATATGCAAACAGATCAATATTAAGCACCCTTCACAAAACTAAAGTCCAAGTAGTCAAAGACCTCAACATAAAACATGACATACTAAACGTGTTAGAGGAAAAAGTGGGAAGAGCCTAGAACTCATTGGCACAGGAGACAACTTCCTGAACAGAACACCAACAACACAGGCTCGAAGAGCAACAATCAATAAATGGGACCTCATGAAACTGAAAATCTTCCCCTAGAAAGGAGAACAAGGACTTTTTCTGGCATGAACTCAGTTGCAGGCTCTCTGATTACATTCTTCTTGGGGAGGGGCAGTCTTACCAGGCCACAGAGGGAAACTATGCCACCAGCCCTGATGAGACCTGATAGACTAGGATCAGATGGAACAACTATGAAACATGAGTTCCCACGATCCTCTTCATAGGGTTAATAATTTGCTAGGATCTCTTGAAGGACTCAGAAAGTCATGATGGTTTATTGTTAAGAATAAAAAACCTGGACAGATAATGGTGTGGAGCATATGGTGTCCAGCTTATACGCCCTCTCCAAGGCTATGTTTCTCTAGATAACATCTATTTGTATCAGAAAAGAAGCTCTCCAAACCAATTTATGCGTTTGCTTTTGTTAATTCTTATAAAATTTCTTACATGAGATTTATTAAATTATGGGTACATGGAGTTTACTCAATCTTCAGACCTTCCAACTCCATAAAGGCAGTAGGGGACAGGAATAGCTATACAAAGGAGTTTCAAAAGCAACCCCTATGACATACTAGACTCTTCTGTTAACCACTCTGCTATCCTTAGGGATTTTTCAAACTTTATTTCATTAACATAAATGTATGCTTGGTAGGAAGACATTCCCCATGAGTGACAAATAAAATGCTTTCATCTTTCTTGAATCAACTCTGGAAGCCAGGACAGTAACCAAATATTTTAACACATTTTCCTCTTACAGTTCTTATCACATGGGAAATTGCATATACTGTGTACTCTCCTGGAGCATGAGGATGAAAGGAAAGCACTGTAGTCGTTACGTGATTGGGTTTTAGGTGTGATCATTCTTGTCTAAGACTAGAGCCCAGTGCACCAGAGAAACTGTCCGAAGCAGATCAATGAGACCGCATCCATAGACATTATAGAGCTCAAAAGGAAAAGATTCTACTGGACTTTTGCTGGGCAAAATTCTGGCTCACCTAGTGTGCAAGGACTCGATGAAAATATAGTGCAGAAAAGCAAAATAATTATGCAAGAGAGTGCCATTCTGGATGAGAGACTATCACTAAGGTCTTCCAAGAGGCAAAAATGTCAAAGTCAAAGACAACATGGTAAACTTTTGTTCTTTTCCATTCCCCAAACATAGAGATCCTTGGAGGTTTCACTGTTCCATGACAATGTAGAGCAGATTAGAGAACTGGAAAGTAATGGGATGAACCAGAGAAGATTTGGGCTTAGTCACTGGGTAAGGGAGTGGCTTTTCTAGAGACAGGAGGATGCTACGGAAAGGAACCCTCTATTGGTCCATAACCTGCCTAAAGAACTTGAACCTGGTTAAAGCAGCCTTAGTAGAATGGGATGCACTTTAGCAAAATAAGATATAACTTGTCTTCTCTCCTTGCTTCCTTCAGAACTTCTGCCTGCAAGTTGATTGGATAGAAAACAGGAAAAGGAGGTGAATACCGTTTAAGATTAAAGTTTTAAACTGGCTTGAGTTGTTGTAACTTGGTCAGCTGGAAATATTGTTTCTGTACAGGATGTCATTAAAGGCACAAGAAAAAAAGATTTAGCCAAATGGTGTCGAAACTAGTGGGTAAAATATTCCTTTCAAACCTACTTCATAATTCATAATTATCAATAAACTAGTGTTATATAACACATATAACATATAGCTAAAAAGAAGTCTTAAATATATTATATTAGTGTTTACTTGTATATTTTCTACTTTCTTTCCCTAAAACATTAAAATTCCAAAGGAAATAAGTAAATGCTACAGTTATGCTATATTAAATCAACAAATCAACTATAAAATATAAAAAGCAGAGTTTCTTTATTCATCAAAGTTTACTATTTTCACTATTAGATATTTGAATTTGTAGGAATATCTTGGCTTCTGCTGCATTATAATACAATGATATAGTAATTCTAATATGCATTTCCCTATTTATTCATTCAATAAATATACATTCAACTTCATTCATACTGCACTTTACTAGATAATCTGGGCACTCAAGAATGCTCATGAACCTACTTTTTTTTTCCTAATGAACTTGAAATCCAAGCTGGGCTGAAAACCTGGATGTAACTAATCAGAAGAGCAAGAGAAAATGGTCTATACAATAGGATGAAGCTTTACTTACACATGCATTAGGTTTCATAGAATAGTAGCTTGGTCAAAGACATGGTTATCTTAGGATTAGTAATATATTTGTGGAATTTAAGAGTGTAGTATCTGCTATTTATATTAGTTATAAGAATACTGAATATGTAAGTAATGCTTTGAGAATTATTAATAATATTAGAGGGAGTTCATTGCTAGGAAAATATTACATGTTTCCAGGCTCCAATTTAGGAACCTATAATGCAAGACTAGAAAACTCCACTTAAACCAAGGAGCAGAGACAAAGAGCAGTCAGCTTGACTGTGTCTGAGAAAAATCTTGGGTTCTGAAAAATGACACATCTGCGGATGCAGAAAAGAAGCATATGAAGAAAGAAGATGATCAGAGAAGAAGGAAGCCAGGCAGCTATGGCAGCTCTTACCACTGTAGTTGTTGAAAAAGCTACATTTACTATCCATGGTGTGTGTAACATAATTAACATGATTTTTAGAATTGTGTTGGGGCTCATAACTGACAACAGTAATTCTAACCTAAACATCCATGGCTATGCAGTTTAAATTGATAAATATAGATGGCTGTGGGGATCACTTTTAATCCCTATGGCATAATCTAGAAAATATATTTATATAAAGTTTAGCTGTGGGGTAAACAGTAGGGCCAGTACCCACTGAATTTCACTGTATCATTTTTGTTTGTTTATTCAACCACAGGAACTCACAAAATGGGTATGTCCTGAATTGGAGATCTTTCTATGTCTCTGACACCCTGAAGAGAATTCCCATGTCTACTTATCAGTATTCAGTGCAGGACTCCTTCTTGAAAGTGCTGGGTAATTTTTACTGCAGTTATAATTATAACATTTACTCATTTTTTTGGTGTAATTACTGATGCTCACAGTAGCTCAACTTGAATGTTTCAAAATCATTTGAATATTAATTTAAAATATATTTCTTTCTGCTTATTCTTTATGTATTTTTAGCTCTGACTACAGTTGTTTACTTTCCGAAAAGAGTCAAGGAGATGTTCTTACTCAGAGATTAGCTCAGACATCTGTCAGCAAAAGCTGAAGTCACAGAGTATAGATCCTTTGCAGTTCACCAGTCTGCACTGTGACTGTTGGGCAACAAATGCCAAACTTGTATGTGTTCTTCATTGTGGATTCTTGATTCATTGTGGATCTTTTAAGACGGTTGCAAGCTCCTGTAAGATCAGAGTATAGGGGTTTCTTGTACAATATTCAGTGTTTGATTTGCTCCTGGAATCTGATGAAACCACCTAAAGATTTATATGGACCACAAGCATCTCTCTTTTTTATTCATAATAAATCAAATTTCAGTTTGTGCTAATGATTTATCTCTTAGCAAAGGAGAGTCTGTAGAAGACAAAGACATCTTGTATTTGAAGGTTGTACTAGCTGATTTCTTGTCAACTTGACATGAGCTAGAGTCATCTGTGAAGAGGGAAACTCAGCCGAGAAAATGCCTCTATTAGAATAGCCTGAGGGTAAGGCTCTGGAGCATTTTTTAAATTAATGATTAATGTGGAAGGCCTAGCACTCTCTGCATAGTGCCACTCTTGGGATAGTGGCTCTGGGTTTAAGAGAGCAAGTTGAGAAAGCTGTAGAGCGCAAGCCAATAAGCAGCATTCCTCCATGGTTCTGCTTGAATTTCTGCCCCCTTATTCCTGTTCTTACTTCCCTTTATAGTAGTCTATAAACTCTACAGTGAAATACAGTCCTTCCCTTGTCTGGACGTTGTGTTTTTATAGTGATAGAAACCTATGTACACAAAGGTTGTCTATTCAGTACCAATCATCAGCAGAGGGGAGTTTAGGACTGAGCTTTATCTCAAGTGGCTGATAAATAATTGAAATATTATGACAAAGCTAAACACCATTAGGTTTCTGGAGAACAGCAGAGTTGAGGACTGTGTGAACTTGCTGGGAGTATAGTGTACTCCAGTGAGACTGGGCAGTGGCACATGTTTGGGACCTCCAGATTTTACCTTGTGTTTCTCCTCATTGCAACCTTTAGTGGAGTCCTTTTTAATCACCTGTGTCATATTCCAGTGATTCCCTGACTTCTGTGAATTATCATAGAAAATTAAACAGAATAAAGAGGATATTGGAAGATTTGATTTGCTTCCATGTTAGAAAAATGTGAAATTTGTATAATCTATAATATATTATCCATACTAAAAGCAAAGTATACCCTTATATGACTGACCCATTAACTTGTAGAGTCCTTACTAAAATGTTGGTGTTTTACACACAGAATTAAATTGTTGTCCTGTTTAAGCCTCTGATGCAGACAGAATAACAGACTTGCACCATGAGTCTCAACAGAAATATTTTTTGAATGTTCTTTTATTGAGAAAATGTTTATTCTCGGAGAAATCCAAGTACTAGTACTTACCTATTCTAATTTTTCTGTGCAAATACTCTGATCCTAGAAAACTTTTTGAGGGGGAATGCTAAGACAAGATTCCTTTGCTATCTCTCACTTATTTCCTCAACAATCTTATTTGTGAGTGTGTGTGTGTGTGTGTGTGTGTGTGTGTGTGATTATTTTCCTTCTGATGAGCAGAGACGTGCTCACAATCACAAAGGAAGGGCAGCAAATAAATATAAGAAGCAAAACCCCAGGGAGGCATGGATAGATTACAGATCACATCAATACAATTTTGTTTCATTGAAATCTATTTTGTGTAAATGTTATGCTATGTGTATGATAAGAGAAAAAAAACTACGCTCTGCATCTTCTTAGGAGCATATATGTTCTTATAATTCAATGGTCTTATTTAAACTAAAGTATCCATCTGTCCTTTCCTCTATCATGGACTCTGCACGTGTGTAAGATATGGTTAAGGAACACACAGGCTTTCACCTTAACTAGGCAGGGGTTAGAATAAATACATTCCTTAACTTTCCTTTTTATTATTTTATTTACGCATTTTTTGGTGAATTTATTCTTTGTATAGCTTTGTGCTCACCCATGTGTTTGCAGGTGTGTGTACTGGTGTACTTGTCCACCTACGTGTAGGGTCAAGATGAAACTGGGCATCTGCCTTAGTCATTCTCCATGCTGTTGACTGAGGTAAATCTCTCACGGAACATTGACCTTGGCAATTTGAGCTAGTCTAGAAAGCCAGCTTGGCTCAGTTATCCAGCTTTGCCTCCCAAGTGTCATGAAAACAGGAGGACTTCACATTAATTGCCTTTTATATATGTTCTAAGAATTCAAACTCCAGCGCTAATGTTTGTACAGCTTTCTCCATTGAGCCATCTCTGCAGACCTTTTTTACAAATCTATTTAAAAATGTAATTTGTATTCTATAACAATTAAATCAGGTGAGCCAGCAGACATTTCTGGGCATCAAAATGCAACACATATTACTACCATATTGATGGTGTACAAGAAAACTTTTCCTCTATAGTTATCCCAAAAACATTATATACAACTGGATCTTCTGATAATTAGCACTCTGTGCAGTAGACAAACTAATAGTTAACTTTATACACGATTTTAAGAAGAAATTTCTGATGTCTCTACTTAATTTTATCACTATATTATTTATTTTTTTACTATAGAAATGTAAAGGGTAGAATAAATTCTTGGAATGATAGTGAGTTTAATACAACTTACTATTTAGAAGTTGATAACTAAAGCCTATATTAGCATTAAATGGTTCATATGATTCACTTGTGTGAAATTGCTAAGTCTTATTATTTCAATCATTACAATAACCAGAGCAGATTGAGCATTTAAGTACTTGGTCACTAAATCAACCTCTAAATGTTCAATGTAGTGCAGTTGCATTTTAACAATACAACTAGTAAGAAATGTGGTGGAAAGAAAGGAAGGAACAAAGGTGGGTGATATTCTTTGAGCTATCTGCAGTAGCTTCCTCAACAACAGAATGAAGGAGCTGGGCTCACTGTAGTAACACGTACACCCAATATTGCATTTTCTTACCTTTTACTAACTAATACTCCATCAGGCCAAGAACAATACACATTCTCCTCTTTGATGGTGGAGAAGCAACTTACTGAGTGAACTTAGGTGTCTCTTGTCCATAGTATTTTGATAGACCATTTCTCATTCACTTCTTTTCTGACTTCTAGATCCATTTCTTCTTCACACAGTTCTTGATTTTAAGATAGGAACATGTGTAACTCATGCTGGTCTCAAACTGGCTGTGTGGCTGAGATGACCTTGAAGTTTAGACTGTCCTCTGTCCTGTTTCCAACTCCCACATAATCATAAAAAAGTTACGTGCTACCATTTATTTTCTACATCACGTTTGACATTTTTTAAAACATCTGTATTTCATCACTAGTGAGGAACAAGTTGACTACACGACCAAATTCACTTGAATTTTCTCTTCTGTGCCTTCCACATTGTAGGACACACACACAAACTATGTCTTCCACACTGTAGTATACCCCAAAACTGTCTTCCCCACTGTGAGATACCCAAAAACCATTCCTTCGATACTTTAGTAGACACAGAAATCTACGTAATCCACACTGTCAGACATCCACAATTTATGCCTTCCACATTATAACACACTCACAAACCTATCTTTCACAGTATAAGATACTCACGAGCCTATGCCTTCCCTTTGTAGGGCACCACAAATTCATGCCATTCGCAACCTTAATACATCCATAAAACCTCTACACTCTAAACGGTAGGACATTCATAAACCCTATGCCTTCTACAGTAGAGAAAATCCACAAACATATGCATTCTACACTATACAAAACCCACAGATTTATGCCGCCTACATTGTAAAACACCTACAAATCTATACCTTCTGCACTGTAAGATCATTATAAACCCATATTTTACATAAAATTGGTCATCTACAAAGTAAAACAAAGTGCTAGTTTCTGAATCTTTAGCTTCATGAGGATCCGGATTCATGATTATGGAATTCATCATTCTTAACAGGACATGAAATAAGTACATGATCTTTTGATTTTTCAAAAGAGATGATTTTAGATAGCACAAAGGATCACATAGGTTGTGAGAGATTATCAAATAATCATCTTGCTTTGGTCATGCTATGCCATTTTATATGTCTTTCATTTGTTTCCCCCTTTAAACTGAAACACCAAAAATAAGTGATGAATTTGAGGACGTCTATGTAGCTTCATGGTTTTATGAAGTACAGACAGACATTTTCTGCTAGGTAGGCATCAGAACCACTGACTCAATAACAGACCATGGCATGGCCATTTATGTCCAAAGGGAGCCCAGCTTACTGATTACTGAATTCAAGTATATATGCATGCAAATATTAAGACTTCCTATGTTATAATAGTTCTGTGTATAAATTGTATATCTTCTTTTTGCTATATAAGACAAATAGTGCAAATAGTAGCACATATGTTTTCTTGATAAAACCCTACCCGCATTTGTTTACATTAAATGTTTCTCAATCAAATTTACCTGTTCATGGGATAGAAATAGGACTTCTTGACTCAGTGGGACAAGATACTGGATGTCAAGTCTGATGACCTGAGTTCAGTCTCTGTGACAACACTGGAAGGAAAGAGTGAAATCCTTGCATCTGATCTGTGGCACCACACAGGGGCCCATGCACATATGTACTACATAAACACAAAAATCTATGCATGTATTTAAAAATCAGAAGACAAAGAAATAGTCTTTTTTTTTCTTTGCTAAGATTTCCCTCAATTCTGCTGTTTTGTATGAAGTATAGCCTACCGCAGTGTATGTGGTCTATATTTCCCTGCCTCTTTCAAAAACAAGAGCCCCATTATGTTTTTTTTTTCTTTCTGAAACTTTCTTACATTTATCATCCGATTGATGCAAATGTACGATTAGTCAATTCAACACTCAAGGTGAGTTCATAACACTGACTTACAGGGAACATTATAGTATTTCCATGCCATTCTCAATCATTTTCTCCCTCCCCCCTTTTTTGGCCAATGTTGCACATTGAAATACTCACAATGATGCATAGACCCTTTTCCTGAGAGGTTACAATGCAGGGTGAAATAAGAATACTTTGTGGTAATATATTGCTTGTCACACAGTGATTTCAAAGCACTTTGTTAACAAAGAAAGATTATTACCATCAATTTAATGGGACCTGAAACACATAAGTTAAATTACTTTTCCAAAGTTGAACAGAAAGTAAGTTGCTGCATTAGGAGCATAATTCATGTGCCTGTCATTACTGTGCATACTTCTATCCACTGGAACACACTTCCTTTCATGCTGTCTTCCATGTGACAATTTACTGCCCACTTGGAAGTGCTCAGGCTCAAATGGATGGATATAAAAATCGAGGTTTATTTTGCAACATCTGTTTATCATCAGAAATGTGCTATGATTGGTCAAAGTGGAAGTGTGTCATGGCAACAAGAAGTTGCCAAAATGCCACACACTGCTAAGACAAGGTATGGAGTCATTCTCGAAATCTACAGTGAAAATGTTTAAATTGAAAGAGTAAGTGCTCATTCAATCATCTATACTGATTTTGCTATTATGTCATTTCATTACTGGAATAACATTAAACTTACAGTCTATATCAAGTCTGTACCTTTTAAATTTATCTACATAATGATCTTCTAAACATTTAAATACATATTAGCACTTTTAATGAGTAATAGGTAAGTAACATCAATTGAATAGCTTAGTCTTCGAGAGTTTAGTCTTATATTTACATAAGTATATATATGTATTTTATTTATATATTATGGACTATTTTATGGACTATTCTGATTAATATATAAGTGGTATTAACAAATTTAAAATATTCATAAAATAAATTATATTGTCAGACTTTTTTTACACTTATTTATGAAATTATGGATAATATTGAATCAAGAAGACATTTTTCCATTACTTTATTTTATTATTTAATTTTTATTAGTATCATTTATTACAATTTATTCAATTTGTATCCCGGTGGGGCTCCCTCTCTCATTTTCTCTCAAACCCATCCTTCCTCCCTCCCTCTTCTCCCCCTATTCCCCTCCTTTAGTTCACTGATAGGGAAGGTCTTCCATTTTTCCATTTTTAATTAAGATTTGTTAGGGTTAAATGGTGACACTGAACTATAATCTCAGCTTTTAGGCAATAGAGTCCCTCGGCTAATGAATCCAAAGACAGCTTGGACTATAAAATGATACCCTAACTCAAAACAATTTTAGTTGACAAGAGTTTATATTTTATCCTGAACTGAGAGATTGTGTATCATTAATAGAGTACTCACCTGGCATCACAATTCTTCCATTTATTTATTTATTTATTTATCTATCTATCTATTTATTTATTTATTTATCCATTTATCCATTTATTTATTTATTTATTTGCTTGTTTATTTATTTATTTATTTTGGCATTACAGTTCTTAGGAATTGATACTCTCTATTTCAAAAATATCTGCTTGGAAAGCAGTGTTTTATAATACAGATTTTTATTATCCCAAGCATCTAGCATTAAACGTCAGGTAATAGATTTCTAACAAACTTACCCTACTTAGTTTATGATAGCATATATGTAGACACTTCGTCTAATGAAAAAAAAATCACTGGCAATTTTATATAAAAACAGAAGTGTTATGTTTATTTACAAAACACAGTCAGTTGTATATTCATTTTCCTGATTATATCTTATTTTTGCCTAAATTCCATCTATTTTACTTCCTATGATCTATTTTATCATTTCTATGAAACATTTATTTTTTAATTATTCCTTTCATTTCTGAGGTTATTACATATTTATGTTATTTCTCCTTTCCCGTACCCTTGAGCCCTCTTACATGTCCTTCCTCATTTTTTTTAGTTTTTCATGGTCTCTCTTTAATTAATTGATGTCACGCACATATGTAAAAACATAGATTTTTCTAAATACGTATTGTAATCCAAATTAAAGTTGTATTTTAAGAATTTTCTCATTTGAAATTAAAATGAGTTCTCTAGTGTGATGATTCCTATTTAAAGGACACAATGATCAAATCAATTATAATCTGTTTTGGAATTTTACACTTCTATATCCTTACTTAAATTTTTTCTATTTTATATAATCTGGTTTGAATGAGACTGACTTTTTTCTTTGTTGTTTTCTTATGTGTGTTTCTTCACTTTTCAAACATCTCAGCTTTTCTATTAAGTTCCTGAATGTCATAAGTTTGGAAATTCATTGTTGTGTTCTTCCTTATTTCTTTCTTTGTTTCAACTACATTTTAACTCATCCAATTTAAAATTTTCAACTTTTTACTTTTATCTTGTGTTTGATTTGCTAAACTTTTCTTATGGCTATGCTTTCAAAATCGTTTTTTAATGTTTTATTTTTTTTAAATTACAGTTTATTCACTTTATATCTGCCTTGTGTCTCCCTCCCTCCTCCCCTCACATCCCCACCCTCCCTCCTCCCCACCTATATCCCTCCCCCAAACCACTGAAATGGGAGGTCCTCCTCCCCTTCCCACTGATCCTAGTCTATCTGGTCTCATCAGTAGTGGCTGCATTGTCTTCTTCTGTGGACTGGTAATGCTACTCTGCCCTCAGGGGGAGGTGATCAAAGAGCAGGGCAATCAGTTCATGTCAAGAGACAGTCCTTGTCTCCATTACTATGGAGGCCACTTGGATACTGAACTGTCATAGGCTACCTCTGTTCAGGGGTTCCAGGTCATCTCCATGAGTGGTCCTTGGCTGGAGTATCAATTTCAGAAAAGACCCCTGCACCCAGACTTTTAGGATCTGTCGCTGTCTTTGTGGAGCTCTTGTCCTCTCCAGGTCTTACTATCTTCCACTTCTATCTTAAGATTTCCTGTACTCTGCCCATGAGTTCACAGTTCTTCCCCACTTTTTCTTCTAACAGGATTAGTGGTTTTATGTTGAGGACTTTGATCCACTTGGACTTTAGTTTTGTCCAAGGTATTAAGTATGGATCTATTTGCATTTTTCTACATGTAGCCATCCAGTTAGATCAGCATCATTTGTTGAAGATGCTATCACTTTTTCTATTGTATGGTTTTGGCATCTTTGTCAAAAATCAGGTGTCCATAAGAGTGTGGGTTTATTTCTTGGTCTTCTATTTCATTCCATTGATGCCCAGTCTGTTTCTATGTTAGTACTATGAAGTTTTCATTAATGATTTTCTATAGTACAGCTTTAGATCATGGGATGGAGATACCTCCAGAAGATCTTTTATGTACAGGATTGTTTTAGATATTCTGGATTTCTTGTTATTCCATATGAAGTGAGAATTTTTCTTTCAAGGTCTGTAAAGAATTGTGTTGGCATTTTGATGGGAAGTGCATTGAATCTGCAGATTATTTTAGGTAAGATGGCCATTTTTACTATGCTTATCCTGCCAAGCCATGAGCATGGGAGATCTTTCCATTTCTGATATCTTCTTCTATTTATTTCTTCAGAGACTTGAAGTTTTTTTTTTCATACAAGTCTTTGATTTGCTTGGTTAGAGTTACACAAAGGTACTGTATGATATTTGTGGCTATGGTGAAGGATGTTTTTTCTCTAATTTCTTTTTAGCCCATTTGTCTTTTGTATACAGTAGAGCTACTAAATTTTTGTGTTAATTCTGTATCCAGCCAATTTGTTGAAAGTATTTACCAGCTGTAGGACTCCTTGGTAGAATTTTTGGGGTCACTTTTGTATATTATCATATCATCTGCAAATAGTGATACTTTGACTTCTTTCTTTCTGATTTGAATCCCCTTGATCACCTTTAATTGTCTTATTGCTCTCACTTTCTCAGAAAATTGGGAATAGTGCTACCTCAAGATCTAGCTATACCACATCTGGGCATATATGCTCAAAATATTCTTAAGTATACAAGAAGGACATTTACTCAACTATTTTCGTAGCAGATCTATTTGTAATATCCAGAAGCTAGAAACAACCTAGATGCCCCTCAATTGAGAAATGGATTCAGAAATTGTGGTACATTTACACAATGGAATACTACTCAGCAATTAAAAACAAGGAAATCATGAAAACTGCAGGCAAATAGTGGGATCTAGAAAACATCCTTAGTGAGGTATCCCAGAAGCAGAAAGACACGCATGGTATATATTACTCACTTATAAGTGGATATAAAACACCTAAACATACCTAAATCTAGACACCTAATGAAGCTAAGCAAGGAGGACCCATAGTAAGATGTTCAATCCTCATTCAGAAAGGCAAATGGGATGGATATTGGAAGAGAGTGAAAAGAGGAAACAGAACAGGAGTCTTACACAGAGGGACTCTGAAAGACTACCCAGCAGGGTTTTAAAGCAGATGCTAAGACTCATAGCCAAACTTTGGCCAGAGTGCAGGAAATCTTATGAAAGAAAGGGGAAATGAAAGATCTAGAGAGGATAGGAGCTCCACAAGGAGAGCAACAGAACCAAATATATGGACCCAGGGGTTTTTTCTGAGACTGATACTCCAACCAAGGACCATGAATGCATAACCTAGAACCCTTGCATAGATGTAGCCCATGGCAGCTTGGTCTCTAAATGGTTACCCTAGTAAGGAGAACATGAACTCAGTGGCTGGCTCTTTGATCACCTCCCCCTAATAATGGAGCAGCCTTACCAGGCCACAGAGGTAAGCAATTCAGCCAGTCCCTATGAGACTTGATAGGCTAGGGTCAGATGGAGGGGGAGGAGGATGTCCCCTATCAGTGGACTGGGAGAGGGGTATAGGAAGAGAAGAAGGAGGGAGGGTAGGATTGGGAGGTAATGAGGGAGGGGGCTACAGCTAGGATACAAAGTGAAAAAATTGTAATAAATAAAAAATGAATTATAATTTAAAAATAAATAAATAAAATTAAAAGGCATCAATTATAATTTGTAATTTCTTAATTTATTCTATGTACATATTTTGATCATATTTTGTATATTTCTTTGTTACAGAAACAAATAATTTAAATGAATTCTAATTTATGTTTTTACATTTTTGAGCTCTTTTTATATATATTGTTATTATTATTTACAATTTATTCATTATGTATCCTGATTGAAGCCCTTTCCCTCAACATTTTATAATAAATGATGAGGTTATATAACTATTTTTTTAGCACACAGAAGTATTTCATTAAGGGATGTGTCTTATTACTGTTTTTTTTTTTTAGACCATTATAATATTTAGGAAAAAATTTTTTTCCCTCACATTTATCTCTCAAGAGTTGCCCAATATAGCACATGTGGCTTCTTCTTTTTGTTGTTTGCAAACTCTTTGTCATCAGTACAAGCAGCAAAATCTGAAATCTACATCTCCAACCCATCTTTTCAATTTTTTTATTTGTTTGCTTGTTTTTACTTTTGTTGTTGTTGTTCATTTGTTTGTTTGTGACAAGGTTTCTCTGTGTGTAGTCTTGGCTGACCTGGACTTGCTTTGTGGATCCGGCTGGCCTCCATCTCATAGTAAAACACCTGCCTCTGCCTTCCCGAGTGCTGGGATTACGGGCCTGTCTCACCATACCCAGCTACTGATATATCCTCCTAAGGGATCGTTTTAGTCCTTACTCTAGAATAAACTCTTTTGACACTGACAGGATCCATTCTGAGCAATGCATGGCCAGATTCTTGTCCTTGCAGAAATATCACTGAAAATACTTATTAGAATTAGGATTATCTATGGCTGGTAAACTTACAGGAATGTGGTGATTATGCCATCCCTGTCGATTCAAACATTGGTATGTGGAATATTACAATAATTATAGATATGATTAAAAGTTAGCTATTAACTTCCCTGTTTTCACTGGCATCTTGGATTTCTACCTTTTGTACAGGAAACACTAAAAATAATTTTTCTATATTGTGTATTACTGTATTTTTACCATTCTTGTCATTTGCATACTTGCAGATAATTAGCAAGTGTTTTGATTTACTCGATAATTCCCCCAAATTATTTCTGTTCTGAGGTGAAAGTTACATGGCTTGCCCTTCTAGAGGTACCTTGAGTAACAAGTAGCATTGGTTTGTGCACTTTATATTAAAAACTGTTTTGAGAATTTATTGGGAAAAGGCCCTGCGATCTGTCTTTACTGTTCCACTCCTTGACAGTTTACCTTGTAGATACTACCGAGGGCCTCTTTACCAACTCACCTTACACAAGCTATCCACATATCAATTTTTCTTGCAAGTCTCTTGATCTTTTTATATTATTTTTTTATTTAAAGTTCAGTTGTCATTGAAATAGCTCATGCACATTCAGTAGACAGATATAAAGTTCCCTTTGTTCCAAGTAATCTGAATTGCATAATTACTCATTTTACTGCTTCATACTTCTGCTTTCAGTTGTTGTATTTTTCTTAATTTTTATTAATTTATTAATTAATAATTTATTAATTACACTTTATTTCCTTGTATCCCCCCTGTAGATCCCTCTCTCCTCCCCTCCCAACCCCTCCCTTCCTTCTCCTTCTACATACATGCCCCTCCCCAAGTCCACTGGTAGGAGAGGTCTTCTTTTCCTTCCTTTTGATCCTAGTCTGTTAGGTCTCATCAGGAGTGGCTGCATTGTCTTTCTCTGTGGCCTGGTAAGGCTGCTCCCCCCTCAGGGAGAGGTGATCAAAAACCAGTCCAATCAGTTCATGTCAGAGACAGTCCCTGTTCCCATTACTATGGAACCCAATCAATCTGGCCCTTTCTCAGACAATTAGGAATAGTGCTTCCTCAAGATCCAGCTACACCACTTCTAGGCATATATCCAAAAGAGGCTCAAGTACAAAATAAGAATGTATGTTCAACCATGTTTGTAGCAGCTTTACGTGCAATAACCAGAAGCTGGAAACAACCAAGATGACCCTCAACTGAGGCATGGATAAAGAAAGTATGGTACATCTACACAGTGGAATATTACTCACTTGGCAATAAAAAAAAAAAAAAAAAAAAAAAAAAAAAAAAAAACAAGGAAATCATGAAATTTGCAGGTAAATGGTGGGAACTGGAAAAGATCATCCTGAGTGAGCTATCCCAGAAGCAGAAAGACACACACACTATATACTCACTCATATACACATATAATATAGGATAAACCTACTAAAATCTGTACACCTAAAGAAACAAATCAGGAAGGAGGACTCTGGCTAAAATTCTCAATCCCCATCCAGAAAGGCAAAGAGGATGGACATCAGAAGAAGGATAAAACAGGGAACAAGTTAGGAGCCTGCCACAGAGGGCCGCTCAAAGGCTCTGCCCTGTAGACTATCAAAGCAGATCCTGAGACTTATGGCCAACTTTTGGACAGATTGCAAGGAATCTTATGAAATAAGTGGGAAATAGTAAGATCTGGAGAGCCCCACAAGGAAAGCAACAGAACCAAAAAATCTGAGCACAGGGGTCTTCCCTGAGACTGATACTCCAACCAAGTAGCATGAATGGAGATAACCCAGAACCCTTGCACAGGTGTAACCCATGACAATTGCACTATTCTTAAGCACTCAACAAATGCCATTTTCTCTCTCAACCAGCTATTTTCCTCAGTATCTTCTCTACTTCTGCTTTAGTGTGTTTTTTCTTACTTTTATCCATATAGTTTAAAATATGGCACTAGTGCTCCCTCCTTTTCTCTGTGATCATTTTCATTTGGCTCTTATTGCTGAAACTGGCCCTGTATTTTCTTCAGTTTATCTTTCTACTTCTTTCTTATGTTCTAGTAGCTTCTTCACAATACTTCCTTCTGCCTTGCCAGAGCCCTGATTCTCTGCATCACCCTTTCTGATTTCCTCTAACTCTGCATTTGGCTTTCTTCCATAGTTGAGATTGCTTCATGTAATTAAAAAATTAATATACAGAATTAATGATGGTAATTTGAGTTTTACACATATACACACTTAATGGCTATATTTTCTGATAATCTCTCCCATCTTTCTTTCCCTAATGCAGCTTTTGATTGCTGTGTTTACTCATTTTTAATGTTATATTTAAATTGAAATTGTTCTCTCTTTGGAACTACTAAATGCAGTCTTCTAGGAAAAGAATGAAGAGGAGGAAATGGTCACAGTGCATTCCTCCATGGATGTTCCATGATGTATGCATAATGTGCAGTTTTCTGAAGTTGTGCTTTCTCTGTCGCACATCAATGTCTTATCTTCTAAGATCTCCATTAACTCCGAGTACAGCCTGGCAATGACACAGTGTTTCTCCATGCCGGTTGTATGCTGTGCTATGAGACAAGTTGTTTCCTTCTCTCAGCCATGAGATTCATTTCTTCTGCTCTCAGTGTATTTCTGCTCTCTCTGTGTGCAGATCATTTCTATTCCAATCAAAGCAAGTGCTCACAGATTGGAGCCATCATAAGCTTGTATTTACTCTAGACTCGTATCTTTCCAAACCGTGTCTCTTATAGTTGAGGCTCCTTCAGTTCAGTCTTCCTTTGGCCCACATGTACACAGTAATTTCCTTGACTAGGTTTCTGTATTTTTCCCACCAAATGTAGGAGGTAAAGATGACATTTGCCGTTTTTGACAGCTCTTGTCTGTTCTTGTGGTGTTGTATATTTCAGGAGAATAAATAAAAGCATTAAAAATACATCTAACCTCATTTCTAATAGGTTTTCTACTTAAGAAGTAATTTTCATATGTAATGTAAAATCGAACATGTGATTACATTATTTACACACCCATGCCCTGGGAGTGACTGCATGCTAAACCACAGTCTTGATATGCCTGAAACACATCTTTCAGATGCCAATGAAACTGAAAATATGTGCCACGGTAGCCCTGAGGTGGTGTTTTCAGTGATAAAATATAGTAGAATGTGTTTCCTCTTTGGTTTTTATATGTGAAAACCTCTTATTTATAAAAATATGTAAATGCATTTACAGTTATGTTTTTAGGAAAGGTAGTACCTGTAAAAGGAGAAATGGTATACTGCTTTTGAAATGAGAAGTTTAAATCTAAAATCCTATGATAGACTCAACAAAGGCAATTAACATATTTTTGCTTTGTTGCTTTACATTAGTGTGAATTACTTTTCAGGGAAAGTTAAACATCCCAGAAAACAAACAAACAAACAAACAAACAAACCCAGAAGGAATAATTTAAACTGAAAATTTTCCATATAAAGACACTCTGAGTATCTTTGTTGTTATTTTATAAAAAGTCCCATGAAATTATTGGACAATAAACATTCTCAAACTCTTCAATATTTCCAAGGCAAAAAATATAGCAACAGTGTGTCTAATACTTGTAGACTAATTGTTAGTGTAATGAACAGACACTAAGCTTTTTGGAAATCATGTTCAAAAACAAAGTTGTGTCAAATTCATATGATAAAATTTAAAATTATGGGCAGATGGCAATAGTGGAGAACTCCCCCTTTCAGTGGACTAGAGGAAGGGGATGAGAGGAAAAGGCAGGAGAGTAGAACTGGGAAGTTGAGAGAGGGGGCTTCAGTAGGGATATATAAAAAATAAATTGCAAAGAAAAAATAAAAATAAAATAAAATAAACATATTAACCACACTGGAAGCATAATCAGAGTTTAAAGTTACAATATCAAATCAAAGAAGGAATCACCATTAAATTTTGTTATTATAATTAACATATTTGTTACATTGGCCCACCTCTTAGAAGACTTTATTAATAGTAATAAAATGACTTGCTAAATGAAATCCAGAGACCCGGGGGCAAGATGGCGAGGCCAGGAGGACTCTGATTCTGAGCAGCAGCACAGCAGGATCAGCACAGTGACCAGCAATCAGAACTCGTGGCCATAAAACACAAGTGATTGTGTTTCCCAGGTGAGAGGATACCACACGGTGGGGGATTCAATCAGCTTTAACTCACCCAGCTAAACCAAAGAAGAGATCCCTGTTCCGCCAGCCCCCAGGCTCTTGGTCACCAGCCACGAGCCACACACCAGCATGATCTGGTCATTGTCCCAGACTGAACTGTGGGCCCACAACATCACAGACTGGATTTTCCAGTCGAGAGATAACCCCACGGAGCAGGAAATGATTGGGACCGACCTTAGGTCACCCAGACATCCCCTGGAAAAGACTCGGGTTCTGCGGGCGCCCCAGGAGCCAGCCTGGAGCCAGAGCCAGGGACCCAGAGTCGGGGACCCAGGGCCCTGCACAGAGCCCTGCCTGCACACCTGATTTGCCACCTCAGATAGAACTGTGGGCCCCAGGGCCCCAGGGCACCAGGGCACCACAGACTGAGTTTCACTGTCAGGTGCAAACCCACAGGGAGGGAAACGGCTGGTCTGATCTCAGAGCACTAAGCCGACACCCCCACCCCAAAAAGGTCTCGGTAAAATTATCCAGTTTAGGCTCCCAAAGGCCAGAAAGGCAGAGCCACGGGCGGGGGTATGTGCCTGTGGGTTCTACTCGCCACCCCAGACAGAACAGTTGTCCCCAAAGCAAAGACTGGGTGTCTCTGGCAAAAGGAAACCCCCAGCAGGGGAGATCATCAGGTCTAATGCTCAGGATACCCAGCACCAAAAGACTTTCTGGATTCACGCAGACTCTAGGCTCTAGCTTTCTAATGCAGGCAGGAGCCCTGTGCTCTGCTGCCATTATTGAGTACCCCTAGAGCACTGGGGCACACAGCTGCATCCTCAGACCTACAAAAGCCAGAGAGCCATTACAGCAGCCCTCACATACTGTGCCAAGGATCAACCAGTTATCCCTAGCTAGACTGACAAAACTGTGGGAATCCCTGGTCCTTCAAGAGGACTGCACCCACAGGGTCCGGACCAGAGCAGTGCCTGCAGCCGCCATCCCAGACAGAGACACACAGCTTCTGGTCCAGAGTGAGGCACCCAGCCTCCAGACCAGAACAGTGCCCCCAGGCGACAACTCAACCTAGGTGCACATTCTCCAGGTCCAGAGCAGAGCAATCAGCCTCTGGCCCAGAGACTTGCTGAGTGCACCTCCCACTTTCCCGGACAGAACTGTGCGCCCCAGGATAACAGACTGAGGTTCCCTGTTGGGAGAAAACCCCACAGCTAGGGAATCAGCAGTTTCTTCAAAAGGACTGTACATGGAAATTTAGTGAGCAGCAGCACACTAAATTTATAACAAGAAACCCAGCAGTGGGGCAGCTGTCTTGAGAAATTCTATGGGTAAGAGGAGAGCCCACCCTGCCTAACAAAGACCACAGCTACTACTCAGGTCTATACACCTGAGGTGATCAGTGGCAATTCCTGAGAAACACTGACCATACAGTGACCATACCCAAAAAGCAGAGAAGGATTCCTTCAGGAAAAATCATCTTCTGGCCAAGGGGATACTCCCTACCTCAAGACTCCAGGAAGCACAGAAACTAACAGCCAACACCATAAACAGCCCAATAGGTAGAGGTCAGTATAAAAGCTCAACAAACAAAAGAAAGAGCAATATCGCATCTCCAGAACACAGTCATCCAGGGCGAACAGCCCTGGACAATGCAGCATAATAGAAAATCAAGAAGATGACCATACATCTATGATAATGAAGAGGATAATAGAGGAAACAAACAAAATACGTAAAGAATTAGAGGAAGATAAAGCCAAACAGATCATGGCTTTATCATGGAGAAGTTAAAGACAAGCAGATCATGGCCATCCGTGAAGAAATACGGGAAGATGCAGCCAAACAGTTTGCAGCCTTCAGAGAAGAAATAATTAAATCACTAAAAAAATAAAAATAAATAAAAGAAACAGAGTTGAAGGAACTAAAAGAAAAACAGGAAAATACAATCAGACAGGTGAAGGAAGTAAACAAAACAACTCAAGATCTGAAAATAGAACTGAAAAAATTAAAGAAAACACAAATGGAGGAAATAATGGAGAGGAAAAATTTAGGGAAGAAACCAGGAACTACAGAGGTAAGCATAACCAATAGACTACAAGAGATGGAAGAAAGAATCTCAGGTGTGGAAGATACAATGGAACAAATCAATGTATCTGTCAAAGAACATATTAAATCCAAAAAATTCCTGACACAGACCGTCCATGAAAACCACGACAATATGAAAAGACAAAACCTAAGAAAATAGGTATAGAGGAAAAAGAAGACTCCCTTCTCCAAGGCCCAGAAAATATTTTCAAGCAAATCATTGTAGAAAATTTTCCCAAGTTAAAGGAGAGGCGAATAAGAATACATAAGGCCTACAAAACACCCAAAAATATGACCAGAAAAGAAAATCCTCCTGACACATAATAATCAAAACAGTTAGTATACAGAACAAAGAAATAATACTAAAAGCTGCAAGAGAAAAAGGCCAAGTAACATATAATGGCAAACACATTAGAATCACACGTGACTTTTCAACAGAGACTATGAAAGCTAGAAGGGCCTGGACAGATATCATGAAGACCCTAAAAGAACACAGATGTCAGCCCAGGCTACTGTACCATGCAAAACTCTCAGTCCTCATAGACGGAGAAAACAAGATATTCAATGACAAAAACAAATTTCAACAATACCTACACACAAATCCAGCATTACAGAAGACACTGGAAGGAAAAATACAACCCAAGAAAATTAGCTTCTGTCAAGAAAACACAGGAAATAAATAACCTTACTACAGTAAAACAAAAAGCAACCAAGCACACAACCTTATGAACTCAGCCAACATCAAAATCAAAGGATCCAACAGCCACTGGTCATTAATCTCTCTCAACATCAATGGACTCAACTCTCCAGTAAAAAGACACAGATTAACAGAATGGATATGTAAAGAAAACCCAGCAATCTGTTGCATACAAGATACACACCTAAGGCACAAAGATAGACATTACCTGAGGGTAAGAGGTTGGAAGACAACTTTCCAAGCAAATAGACCCAAGAAACAAGCAGGAGTAGCCAATCTAATATCTGATAACATAGACTTTCAACCAAAATTAATAAAAAGAGATGGGGAAGGACACTTGATACTCATCAAGGGAAAATTCCACCAGGAAGACATCACAATCCTGAACATCTATGCCCCAAATACAAGAGCGCCCACATTTGTAAAAGAAACATTGATAAAATTTAAACCACATATAGATCCCCACACATTAATAGTGGGAGACTTCAACACCCCACTCTCAACAAAGGACAGGTCAACAAAACAGAAATTAAACAAAGAAACAATATCTGTGACAGAGGTCATGAATCAAATGGACCTCACAGACATTACAGAACTTTACACTCAAACACAAAAGAATTTACCTTCTTCTCAGCACCTCATGGAACCTTCTCCAAAATAGAGCATATAGTTGGTCACAAAGCAAGCCTCAACAGATACAAGAAGACTGAAATAATCCCTTGTATCCTGTCTGATCACCATGGAATAAAGCTGGACCTCAACAACAACAGAAATAGCAAAAAGCCTACACACCCATGGAAACTGAACAACTTGTTACTAAATGACAGCTGGGTCAGGGAAGAAATAAGGAAAGAAATAAAAGTCTTCCTAGAACTCAATGAAAATGAAGACACAACATACCCAAACTTGTGGGACACAATGAAAGCAGTGCTAAGAGGAAAGTTCATAGCACTAAGTGCCTTCAAGAAGAAATTTGAGACAGCTCAATCAAGCAACTTAATGGCCCACTTAAAAACCCTAAAAAAAAGAAGAAGCAGACACACCAAAAAGGAGTAGATGGCTGGAAATAATCAAACTCAGTGCTGAAATCAATCAATTAGAAACAAATAAAACAATTCAAAGAATCAATGAAACCAAGAGCTGGTTCTTTGAGAAAATCAACAAGATCACCAAACCCTTAGCCAAGCTAACTAAAAGGCAGAAAGAAACCACCCAAATCAACAAAATCACAAATGAAAAGGGGGACATAAACAGAGACACTGAGGAAATCCAAAGAATCATTAGGACTTACTTCAAAAGTCTATATGCCACAAAATTTGAAAATCTAAATGAAATGGACAATTACTTGATTGATTTGACTGACCAAAGCTGAATCAGGACCAGGTAAATCAACTAAATAGTCCTATATCCCCCATAGAAATAGAAGCAGTCTTCAAAAGTCTCCCATCCAAAAAAAGCCCAGGACCAGATGGCTTCAGAGCAGAATTCTACCAGACCTTCAAAGAAGAGCTAACTCCAATTCTCTTCAAACTATTCCACAAAATAGAAACAGAAGGAACATTACCAAACTTATTCTATGAAGCCACAGTCACCTTGGTACCTAAACCTCACAAAGACTCAACAAAGAAAGAGAATTTCAGGCCAATCTCCCTTATGAACATTGATGCAAAAATATTTAACAAAATACTTGCAAACCAAACACAAGAACACATGAAAGATATCATCCACTATGACCAAGTAGGCTTCATCCCAGTTATGCAGCGGTGGTTCAATATGCGGAAATCCATCAATGTGATCCACCACATTAACAAACTGAAAGAAAAAAAAACACATGATAATCTCCCTAGATGCTGAAAAAGCATTTGACAAAATCCAACATCCATTCATGTTTAAAGTATTAGAGAGGTCAGGGATACAAGGCACATATCTAAACATAGTAAAAGCGATATACAGGAAGCCTATAGCCAACATCAAACTGAACAGAGAGAAACTTAAAGCAATCCCACTGAAATCAGGGACAAGACAAGGCTGCCCACTCTTTCCATATCTCCTCAACATAGCGCTGGAAGTCCTTGCCAGAGCAATAATACAGTTGAAGGAGATTAAGGGGGATACAGATTGGAAAGGAAGAAGTCAAATTATCACTATTTGCAGATGATATGATAGTATACATGAGTATACTATCTCCCCAAAAACTCTACCAGGGAATTCCTACAGCTGAGAAACACCTTCAGCAAAGTGGCCAGATAAAAAATTAACTCAAAAAAATCAGTTGCACTCCTGTATACAAAAGATAAAAGGGCTGATAAAGAAATTAGAGAAACAACACCCTTTACAATAGCCACAAATGACATAAAGTACCTTGGTGTAACCCTTACCAAGTAAGTCAAAGACTTGTATGAAAAAAAATTTCAAGTCTCTGAAGAAAGAATTAGAAGACGAAATGAGAAGAGGGAAAGATCTCCCATGCTCATGGCTTGGCAGGATTAACATAGTAAAAATGGCCATTTTACCAAAAGCAATCTACAGATTTAATGCAATTCCCATCAAATTACCAACACAATTCTTTACAGCCCTGGAAAGAAAAATTCTCAAGTTCGTATGGAATAACAAGCAACCGAGAATTGCTAAAACAATCCTCCACAATAAAAGATCTTCTGGAAGTATCTCCATCCCTGATCTCAAGCTGTATTTTAGAGCAACAGTTATAAAAACTGCATGGTACTGGCATAAAAACAGAATGGTGGATCAATGGAACCGAACAGAAGACCCAGAAATACACACTTAAGGACACCTGATTTTTGACAAAGATGCCAAAAATATGCAATGGAAAAAAAATATAGCATCTTCAACAAATGGTGCTGGTCCAACTGGATGTCTACATGTAGAAAAATGAAAATAGATCCATACTAATCCCCCTGAACAAAACTGAAGTCCAAGTGGATCAAAGACCTCAACATAAAACCAGACACATTAAATCGGCTAGAAAATAAAAGTGGGGAATACCCTAGAACTCCTTGGTACAGGAGAAAAGTTCCTGAACAGAACACCAACAGCACAGGCTCTAAGAGCAACAATCAATAAATGGGACATCATGAAACTGAAAAGCTTCTGTAAAGCAAAGGACATCGTCATCAAAACAAAGCGACTGCCTACAGATTGGGAAAGAATCATCACCAACCCTTTATCTGACAGAGGACTCATATCCAGTATATATAAAGAACTAAAGAAGCTGAAAAGCAGCAAACCAAGTAATCCATTTAAATAATGGGAAACAGAGCTAAACAGAGAATTCTCTGTAGAGGAATATCGAATGGCAGAGAAGCCCTTAAAGAAATGCTCAACCTCATTAACCATTAGAGAAATGCAAATCAAAACAACCCTGAGATTTCACTTTACACCCATCAGAATGGCCAAGATAAAAAATTCAAGTGACAACACATGCTGGAGGGATTGTGGAGAAAGGGGAACCCTTCTCCACTGCTGGTGGGAATGTAAACTTGTACAACCACTCTGGAAATCAATCTGGAGCTTTCTCAGACAACTAGGAATAGCGCTTCCTCAAGATCCAACCATACCACTCCTAGGTATATATCCAAAAGAGGCTCAAGTACACAAAAAGGACATTTGCTCAACCATGTTTGTAGCAGCTTTATTTGTAATAGCCAGAAGCTGGAAACAGCCTGGATGCCCCTCATCTGAAGAATGGATGCAGAAATTGTGGTACATCTATACAATGGAGTATTACTCAGCTATGAAAAATAAGGAAATCATGAAATTTGCAGGTAAATGGTGGGATCTGGAAAGGATCATCCTGAGTGAGTTGTCCCAGAAGCAAAAAGACACATGGTATACACTCACTCATGTAAACATACAACACAGGATAAACCCACTAAAATCTGTACATCTAAACGAACTAAGCAAAAGAGAGAAACGGAAGTAAAATTTTCAATTCCCACCCTTAAAGGCAAAGAGGATGGACATCAGAAGAAAAAGAAAACAGGAAACAACCTAGGAACCTGCTACAGTAGGCCTCTGAAAGCCAGAAGAAGAAAACAGGAAACAACTTCGGAACCTGCCACAGAGGGCCTCTGCAAGCCTCTTCTGTGCAGACTGTCAAAGCAGATGCTGAGCCTGATGGCCAACTGATGGGCAGAGTGAATGGAATTTTATGTAAGAAGTGGGAAATAGTAAGAGCTGGAGAGGACAGAAACTCCACAAGGAGAGCGACAGAACAAGAAAATTTGAACACAGGGAACTTCCCAGAGATTCATACTCCAACCAAGGACTATTCATGGAGATAACCTAGAACCCTGACAATGCAGCCACTTCTGATGAGAACTGATAGACTAAGATCAGAAAGAAGGAGAGAGGACCTCCCCTATCAGTGGACTTGGGGAGGGGTATGCATGCAGAAAGGGAGGGGGAGGGTAGGACTGGGAGGGGAGGAGGGAGGGGCTTATGGGGGGATACAAAATGAATAAAGTGTAATTAATAAAAGTTAAATAAAAAAGAAAATAGAAAGCTGAAGGAGAAAAACCAACTGTATATGAAAGTAAATGATTGCTACTAGGCACATAGTAGCTACATCTATTACTAAACCAGGCATTGTACTTTTTATTTACCAAAAAAATAATTGAGAATTTTAAAAGCAAAAAAAAAAAATTAAAAAAATGTAATCCAGAATGGAACAAGATAGGCACTACACAGGATTATTAGTAAAGTAGGAGTAAGACAGGGATTGTGTGGCATCTCTTCTTTTTCTTAGTAGAGAAAAATGTTTAAGTCGCTATTTTACATTTTACAGTGATTTCATTTTGGTAAGCACATGTCATGGAAAATCCACACTTTAAAAAAAAGCTGACTCTGACATTGGGCCTCACCAGGAAGGCATAGCTGAATCTCTGAGACACCAGTCTCAGTTGGTACACTATGAAGTGAGGTGGGACTGGAAACATGGTGGCCCTGAGGAAAAGCCTGATGTTTGAGGACTGTGCCGCCACCTGTGGCCATGGTGATGTCTAGCTAGCCCTGCTTCTGAGGACCATGTCTGATTCAGGGGTACTATGCAACCTGGGTCTGTGTTTATGTCTGTGGTCCTGTTACCACTGAAGGTTATGAAATATCTATGGTCTGTAAGTTAGCCTGAAGCTATGTTGATGTCCAATGCCCTTTACTGGCCAAGGGAGGATGAGCTAGGCCAGGAGGTATGGGAATGAAAGAACAAGCAAACTGGCCCTGCCCCTTTCCTGCCCAGTGGAAGAGGTGGCTCCAGTGGTATGATCTCTGAAGCATCCTGCCTAATCAAAATAATGACCAAATAATATTCCAGATTCCTGGAGTTGCATTCAAACATCAAGGAGCATAGAAAAATAGCCAGAGAAGACAAAGGGAATCAGCTCTGATGATAGGCACACTAATTCTTGCAACCCAATGAATTAGAACTGTATGAGAAGAAATCTAATCTACCTATTAGTATGTTGAAATCTCCTAGAGAAATACAACACATTCGATCATATAAGTAATTATGAGAGGACAACAGAGATAAAAACTGTGGGAAATAAGATGAATTATAAGCAGTCAGAAACATAATAATAAGTTTTTTTTTCTGTAAACCTAAGGAATGCATTTCATTTGAAGAAATGGTGAATTTATAGATGAGTGATTAAATTACTTACATTGAAACAAAAACAGAGGAAGAATTAAAAATTAAAGTAGAGCATCTATTGGCAATGCCATAAAAATTCAAATACAGATCCAGATAGAACCAGAAAAGAAGCAAGACAGAGAAAATGTTGGGAGAATTGGAGGATTTACTCAAATTAATTATAAACAGAGCTATGAGAATAGCAAGACATATCAGGCAGCTTGAAGAGCAAGTAAACAGTCTTTATTTATACCAAACCCAAGCTGCTAAAACTGAAAAAGAAAAAAAAAACTGTGGAGCAAGAGAAAAAAAATATTAACCAGAACTGATAAGGGATAAAAAGAATTACCATTGCAGGTTAAGCTAGAGGATAATCAAAATACATGGTTAGAGTATAAAAGAAACTAAATAAATAAATAAATAAATAAATAAATAAATAAATAAATAGATAAAAAAATAAATAAATAAATAAATCTACTAGTCTGGTTAATCTGGAATGCTACAATTAGGAAAATGCCCTTCAAAATTAATATGAAACCCATACCCTCAGCTTTGGGCAGATAGAGGGAAAAGATCAGATTCTAAGTAGCCTTTGTTGATGTGAACTTTGGAGCAAACCTACATAAACCTTCTCTCAAAATGAAAATTAAGATAAAATAAAGTTCTCAGTTAATAACTGACTGACTCTGCCAAGAATATTACATAACAAGAGCATTCTAGTATTTTACTCTTCAAATACATTTTGGCTCTTAATGAGAAAGTGATTGGGGGTCTATATTACACTGCTGTCTGAAAATGATGTCTCGAGCTTTTGAGGTAGGACCTAATGTTTCTTTGGACTTCCTCAGTGTCTGTAGTTATGTCCCCCTTTTCATTTCTGATTTTGTTGATTTGGATAGTGTCTCTCTTTCTGCTTTTAAGTTGATTTAGCTGAGGGTTAGTCTATCTTGTTCATTTTCCCAAAGAAAACCCGACACAGTAAATATGTTAGAAGAAAAAGTGGATTAAAACCCATCAATGTAATCTACTGTATTAAAAAGAAAAACCAGAAAGAAAAAACAAAAACACATGATCATCTCCTTAGATCTGAAAAAGCATTTGACAAAATCCAACACATGTTCATATTTAAAGTTTTAGAGAAGTGAAGAATAAAAGGTATATATCTAAACATAGTAAAAACAATGAAGAACAAGCCTACAGCCAAGATCATATTAAATGGAGAGAAAATTAACTCAATTCCACTGAAATTAGGGACAAGGCAAGGCTGTTCACTCTCTCCTTATTTGTCAAGATAGTTCTTGAAGACATAGCTAGAACAATAAGACAACTAAACACTACCAAAGGGTTACAAATAAAGGAAGAAGTCAAAGTATCCCTATTCACAGATGATACAATAATATTATATGAGTAACCCCAAAGAATTTATCAGAGAACTACTTCAGCTGATAAACACCTTCAACAAAGTGGCTGCATAAAAAATTAACTCAAAAATTTCTGAACTCTTACTGTATACAAAAGACAAATGGGCTGAAAAAGAATTTAGGGAAAAAAACACCCTTCACAATAGCCACAAATAACATAAAGTACCATGGTGTTACTCTAACCAAGCAAGTGAAAGACCTGTATGAAAAACAAAAAAACCAAACAACAACAACAACAACAAAAAACAAACTTCAAGTCTCTGAAAACATTGCAGAAGATATCAGAAGATTGTAAGATCTCCCATGATCATGGATCAGTAGAATTAACATAGTGAAAATGGCCATCCTGCCAAAAGCAATTTACAGATTCCATGAACTTCCCATCAAAATACCAACACAAATTTTTACAGAACTTGAAAGGACAACTCTCATTTTCATATGGAAAAGCAAACAAGCAAACAAACAAAAAAAAAAAAAAAAACAGAATAGCTAAAACAATCCTGTACAATAAAAGATCTTCTGGAGGTATCTCCATCTCTGATCTCAAGCTGTACTATAGAGCAACAGTATTAAAAACGGCATGGTACTGGTGTGGAAACAGACTGGTGGATCAACAGAATCAAATAGAAGACCCAGAAAAAAACCCACACCTATGGGAAATTATTTTTTTGACAAAGAAGCCAAAACCATACAATAGAAAAAAGGGAGCATCTTCAGAAAATGGTGCTGGTCTAACTGGATGTCTACATCCAGAAAAATGTAAATAGATCCATGTTTATCACCCAGCACATAGTTAAAGTCCAAGTGGATCAAAACCCTCAACATAAAACCAGATACCCCAACCAAGTTCAATACATGGAAAGGACATAAAACTCCAGCTCAGATGTAACACATAGACTCAGTCTCCAAGTGGGGTCATTAGTAAGGGGAGCATGGGCTTTCTCTGACATAAACTCAGTGACAGGCTCTCCTATCACCTCCCTCTGGGGGGGGAAGGAGCTTTTCAGGCCACAGAGGAAGACAATGCAACCAGTCCTGATGAGAACTGATAGACTAGAGTCAGATAGAAGGGGAGGAAGACCTCCCCTATCAGTGGGCTAGGGGAGGGACATAGAGGGAGAAGAGGGAGAAAGGATTGGATTGGGAGGAGATAAGGGAGAGGACCACAACCAGGATACAAATTGAATAAATTGTAACAAATGATAATAAAGAATGACTTAACAAAAAAAAAAAAAAAAAAGGAAAAATGTTCAACATCCTTAGTCATTAGGGAAATGCAAATCAAAATGACCCTTAGATTTCACCTCACACTTATAATAATGACTAAGATCAAAAACTCAAGGGATGATGCATGCTAGAGAGAAATAGGGGAAACTTACTCCATTGCTGGTGGAACTGTAAACTTGTACAGCCACTTGGAAATCAATCGTGAGCTTTCTCAGAAAATTAAGAATAGTGCTACCGCAAGACCCAGCTATACTGCTCCTGGGCATATATCTGAAAGCTATTCAACCATACAACAAGGATATTTGCTCAACTATGTTCATAATAGTTTTATTCATAACAGCCAGAATCTAGAAACAACCTAGATGTCCCTCCGTGGAGGAATGGATAGAGAAATTGTGCTACATTTATACAATGGAATACTACTCAGCAATTAAAAAGCAAGGAAATCATGAAATTTTCAGGCAAATGGATCATCCTGAGTGAGGCAACCCAGAAGCAGAAATATACACATGGTATACACCCATAAGTGTATATTAGCCATATAATATAGGATAAACATACTAAAATTTATAGTTCTAAAGAAGCTAAACAAGGAGGATCCTGGGAAAAATGCTCAATCCTCATTCAGTAGGGCAAACAGGATACACATCAGATATGAGAGAAGACAGGAACCAGAACAGGAGCCTGCCAAAGAGGTCTCTGAAAGAGTTGACCCAGAAGGGTATTGTAGCAGCTGCTGAGACTCACAGAAAAACTTAAGTTGATGGAATCTTATGGAAGAAGGGGGGAGATAGAAAGACCTAGAAGGCACAGGAGCTCCACAAGGGAATCAAAAGAGCCAAAATATTTGGGCCCAGGGGGTCCTGCAGAGACTGATGAATGAACCAATCAAGGACCATGCATGGAGACTACCCATAACACCTGCTCAGATGTAGCCCATGGACATCTCAATCTCTATGTGGGTCCTCTAGGATGGGGTGCGGGGGCTGTCTCTGACATGGACTTGGTTGCCTGCTCTTTGATCACCTGGTTTGGTGGCCTTACTAGACCACAGAGAAAGATGATGCAGCCAATCCTGATGAACCCTGATAGGCTAGGGTCAAATAGTAGGGAAGGAATACCTGCCATATCAGTGGACTAAAGAAGGGGTATTGGGGGAAAGAAGGAGGGAAGGTGAAACTGGGAGGAGATGAGGGAGGGGGCTACAGCTGAGATACAAAGTGAATGAATTTTAATAATAATAATAAATTTAAAAAAAAACTAATAATAAATTTTCAATGAAGAAATATTTGAAAAGAAAATGAAGTCTCAGGCTATCACCTGTAGACTTTGGCTATTTAAATCCATTGCCTCCTAATCTACTGAAATACTGCTTTGATGAAGCACAACTAAGTGAAATAATTCCTCCAAAATCCCAACACTGAGCCTCAAAGAACATAGTTACTTTATTTTCTCATAGATTTTTTTAATTAACACTTATGGCAATAGGTCTTTATACACTTGTATGGAACTAACGAGATGTAGATATCATAAAATTCACTACCTCAGTAAACAGCCAAGGAGGTATATAATGATAGGTGGCAGTCCAAACTAGATATAACAGGAACATGATCCCCACTCTTGCTATGAAGGCAAAATTAATTGTAGACTATTTAAAATGAATTTATGGCTAAATTTGTAGTTAAAGATTGACATTGCTCGGATGTAGCCCATGGTAGCTCAGTATCCAAGTGAATTCCCTAGTAAGGGGAACAGGGACTATTTCTGACATGAACTCAATGGCTGACTCTTTGACCTCCCCCCTCCCCCGAGGGAGGAGCAGCCCTGCTAGGCCACAGAGGAGGACTTTGCAGCCAGTCCTGAAGATACCTGATAAACCAGGGTCAGATGAAAGGGGAGGAGGTCCTCCCCTATCATTGGACTTGGAAAGGGGCAAGGAGGAGATGAGGGAGGGAGGGTGGGATTGGGAAGGAATGAAGGAGCGGGATACAGCTGGAACACAAAGTTAATAAACTGTAACTAATGTTAAAAAATTTAAAAAAATTAAAAAAGATTGACATTGCAAATACTTCTAAATGCTTAATAAATATTTCTGTTGAGCATCCATTTCAAAATAAGCAACTACATTTTTTTTTCTTTTCTGTGTACTTACTCAGAAGATGGAAAAAAAATCCTCCCTCACTTTCAATGTCATTTTGTAATAGTTTAAGTACAAGGCAGTCAGACACTCAAGAGTGAGTGCCAACTGACTGGAAAAGGGTTTCTTTTGGCCACAGAAAATAATTCATACATCAATGTTATCTTAAGCTATTCCTTTGAATGATGATATGTAGTCACCTGGGAACAAAGAAGTGAACCCTGGAGAACTAAGCCACACATTTATTGCTAGATCAGGAGAGCTGAGCTGTGATTGCAAATTGTGTGCCCTCCAGAAAATAAGTGCCAAAACTTTTCTGAAAGTAGCCTTGATGCAACAATCTGAAGTTCCAGGTGATTTTTAAGGTCTTCCAAATCCAGACCTATAGGAAATAGTCATTCCTTTCGGTGCAAACACATGCCTCATCTAGATCCACTAAGTTTTAACTACATGCTAGAGTGAAGGGCTAGCAGCATGCCATGCCCATTCTGTCCCCTCCTCTGGGCACTGTATTGCATGTAATACTCATAGAATCTCTGCCAGTATTAGTAGAGTGGCCAAGTAGTCAAGCAGTAGTAACCTTGAAATTCAGTTGTTTCAGAACAAGTTATACACAGTACCACTTCTGAGGGTTGTGTTCTAGGAATAAATTTCTTCTCTCTCCTGGTCACTATGAAAATTTTCTTTTGCATGCAGGCTTAGTTTCTGTCCCATGGTACGTCCTCAGGAGTAACATAGGCAAGGAATTTACAGAATTGCACCTGCTCTTTTAATCGTCTTGCCACATGAGCTTACACAGGCTGTAGAACATAGACCTTATCACACAAGAAAGTGAAGCTTTTGTGTTGTCAGACACAGTCTCTCCTCCAATGCAGTTGTGTCTTTGAACAGCTATAATTCTTACATTTTACATACGAGATAAAATAGAATCTAAGTAGAAGGGTTGTGTACAGGCTAACTTTTTGCCATTTTGATGGAAATTATAGTTGTCTAGGAAGAGGAAACCTCAGCTGCGGAAATTATCCCACCAGACTGGCCTGTTTACTAAGCTTATAGATAAGCTTGTTAAACAACCACCCTGAGAATGTGGTCCTGGTTGGTATAAAAAAATGTAAGCTAAGCAAGCCACTAGTAGACTCTGCTTCAGTTTCTATCTGGAGTTCCTGCCCTGACTTTCCTCTAGTAATGGACTATGAACTAATTATAAGATGAACTGAGCCTCTTCAAGTGACTTTTGGTAAGGGTTTTGTCACACCAATAGTAACTTTCACTGAGACAAGTTATATGGACATATTCAGTGAATCTTTACATTTAAGTTTGTAAATTATAGGGAGCAAAGAGCCAGCCCACTGAGTTCATGTCAGAGACAGTCCTTGTTCCCATTACTAGGACACCCACTTGGAGACAGAGCTGCCTAGGGCTACATCTGTACAGGCGTTCTAGGTTATCTCCATGTATGGTCCTTGGTTGAAGTATGAGTCTCAGAAAAGGCCCCTGTGCCCAGATATTTTGGATCTGTTGCTCTCCTTGTGGAGCTGCTGTAGAGTCCAGATCTTTTCATCTCCCCCTTCTTTCAAAGATTCCCTGCACTCTGCCCAAAGTTTGGCTATGAGTCTCAGCATCTGTTTTGATACCTTGCTGGATAGTCTTTCAAAGGCCCTCTGTGGTAGGCCCTTGTCCTGTTCACTGTTCCAATGTCTGTCCCTTTTGCCTTTCTGAGTTGGGGAGCAGCCTTGCCAGGCCATAGAGGACAATGCAGCCAGTCCTGATGAGACCTGATAGGCTAGGGTTATAGGAAGGAGCACCTGCCCTACCAATGGACTTGGGGAAGGGCATGGGATTGGGAGGGGATAAGGGAGAGGTCTACAGCTGGGATACAAAATGAATAAACTATAATTTATAAAAAAATTAAAAATAATATCAAAATAACTATAGGGAGCATAAACTAATTTGATAAAGGAAAAAAGGAATTCCCCAGATTCTGTAATGTGGATTTAATCACCAAATGCAATGGTTGAAATAAGATCTTCAAAATCTAATTCTAGTTTTCATATCTTGGGTCTGAAAAGTTTGCTTGTTTCTTTTTTTATCAGACATATTTTTATATTAGTCAGACTCCAGGAGTTCTCAGGGGTATACACTTCCTAGGACAAAAAGCAAAAGATGAGGCCTTAGCAGTTTCAGATGAAATTTGAGTATACATTTAACTCTGAACCAGCGTGTAAACTTAATGAATTCCAGAAGTAAGTGGTTTGCATTTCATTGATGTGATTTGTACGCAGATATGGTTATAAATGACTTCTGGGTACTTAACTGGCAAGATCATGGAAAAACATGGCGTCAAAAAGAAATTGAAGGGTTCTTTCCTGGAAAACTGCTGGTGCATGAAACAGTCAATAAATAGGGAAGTACATTGCATGCATGTGTATAAATGTGTTTATATATCATACCCATGTATATACTACCATATATATGTACATATATATGTGAAAATCTTTAGAATAAGACAGTATGGATTTAGTGTGCTACTGAAATATATGAAAATAAGACAATGAATGGGCATAAGCCTGACTTTTGATTTTCCATTCATAAGTAAATAGTTTCAAACTCTAAAGCATTTTATCTTTATAATCTCATTGTTTCTGTCTTGCATCCTCTAAGACTCCTGTGGTTCACATTTGCCATAGTGTTAGAGGTAAACTGAGACTCATCTCTACGAGGCCACTTTTTTCCTAGGCTATAAAATAAATTGAAATCTAAATAATATTGGAATCCATGACTACTAACTTTGGTCTTGTGCCGTTTCTTTATATCACTCCACTTTGTTATAAATCTCAACAATAGTGTACACCCTTGGGAAATGTCACAAGGAGGAGAGTTGTTGATATGTTTCTAAGATGCACAGCAAGGCAGCAAACGTGAGCATGGCCTGCATGATGTTTTAGAATTCCACCGTATGATGTTTTGTATGCCACTGCTAAAAATCACACTACTCTCTAGAGCAGACAAAAAATTTAGTTATGGAGAAAATGATTAGAGGGTGAACGTTTGTTCGGGAGTTCTAATGGTCTCAATTTTGTTCACAAAATAACTTATAAACCACCCATATTTTAGCAGTACCTCCTTCTCTTGATTTATAATCTCTTTTTTATGAGTGCAGAATGGAATCAATGGTCTGGAAGAGCACAGAAGGGTAATGCTTCCCAGAAGAGATGATGCTAGGGAAAAAAATGTGCTGTCCTTGCACTTTTGGTGTTCCTTTCGTTGGTCCACAGGTTATTTTCTTTCTCTACGGTGATCTGGAAATGTACAACCGGAGGTTCCAATAAACACTTCATTGTGTGACTGGCTAATTTTATTAGCATCTACTTGCTTTGAGATGGAGTTGTGCTTTTCTGTAACAAGAGGAGGTGGTGTGGTAGAGTCAGCTGTGCTTTCAACTTTGGCTGAAAGAAAATAGAAACTTCTTACCGTATCAGAGCATTCTGAGTTTGCATTTCTCTGTGTGTTGAGGTTTTATATATATATTTGAAAGTACTTGACTTTATTATACTTCATTTTCTTAAGGAGCACTTCCTTGAAGAACAGACTCTTAATGCTTAGATTGTTATTTTTATCAGAATTATTTATTGGATAGGAGCTATAGTTACCAGTTTCAAAATTATAGAAGATATATTTTTGTCTCTCATGTGTCTCTTTTCCAGTTGTCTTAGCAGAAGTTAAGCGCATTTTCAAACTTTGCATTTTGTTGCATATTTGTTGGGATTGGAAGTGCTACCAAAACCCTTCTCAAAGTAAAAGTAACATCAATCTTGAAAATGTCTGATTAACTAGTATCAGGTAATCCCAAGGAGCTATACTAGCCCCGAATTTGAGATATGCTGCCACAGTTACTTCCAATAATCACTATTCTGATTTTATTGCAACCCGCCATCTCACTGCAATTGTTCATCATAACAAGGATGCACACTGCCTTTCTACTTAAGAGTATCTGGATGCTTTTCATGATGTAGTTGCATTGCTGTAAAGGACATAGGAATGCAAGATAATCATAAACATTGCTTCAAATGTGACTTACACTGGCTTTTTCCTTGTGGTAATTTAAACACATTATGAGAAGAAGCTAACTTTCCCTTTGACTTTTGTCTTAGGTTCATACATAATTTAAACAATTAATTATAATCTCGTAAACTCTTATGATGTGCTATGATTATATTCGCAGTATGGAGAATTTATATCTGACAGAAAATTCTAAGAGGAGAGACAAGCTCAATGTTAACATTCCAATTTCACATACCAATATCCATTGCTCAGACTTGATTCTGTGGCTGAATCATGCTTAATTAAGCAAAGGTGAGACAGAGACCTCCTAAGAACTTCTTTTAGATAGCAATGTCTCAAAGGTCACAACAGCCTACACGCTGGCCAGTGTGGGGAACGACCTTTGTATCGATTGAAACTAATCCTGCCATGCTTCAAGAATAACTACCAAATGCAGTCAGAAACAGCAATTGTATTATTCCAGGAAAATGAACAAAGTCACACTTGACCAAGAAAAGGCACAACAGGATCCATAAATCAATGTTAGTTGTGAGTCTTTTCTTCCATCTTGTGAGCACAACTGCTTACGAATCTCACAGTTTATGAAAGCCATCTTTGGCCTTAACAGTTAGTGTTGGGAATCAGGTTCTCATTATCTTCCTGAGGCCATCCCCTTTTTGTTTCTTTCCACATCCATTGAAGTCATACAACGTTATATTTACCATTATTCCTATTTATAAATGCCTACCTATCCAAGACAAAGTAGTTAGTAACTTAAGATCATGCACATTTCCCTATGTGAACAGCTGATGATATTGATTTATTCTCATGAAGACCCCTACATCTATGATTGGTTAGCTTAACCTGGATCAACTCTATTGCAAAAGAAGAGAAATAAACCTCAAGAGACTCAGTAGGAATTAACATCTTGGAGACAAAAGCAGAACTACAGGTGTACCAATCTGCTACTAACTTGCTACTTCTGCTAGCAAGCTGAGGTAGCCACAATGACAGTAGTGCTTAAAATGAAACAAATTAAATAGTCAAGAAAGAAAAATTAAAGGTAGAATGGATGATAAAAACAGCTATAGAGAAATGTCTAACACAAACACAAAATAGCCATTTTCCCATCTTATAAAAGCTCATTATCTTTTTTTTGTCTGACATAGTCTTCCTTAATATGGCACTGGCCACCTTTGTGATTATTTATTAAATGAAAATATTTCCTTTGCAGTAATAATAATTAGGGGCAATTTTGTTGGTAGTTTGTTCAACACCACTTCTAAAACTGAATAATATGCTAATATACGTATTTGTATTATTAAGTATAATCGTACAAAATAGTAGTCAATATATATTTGTCAACTACAAAGAAAGGCAGATAATATTTTGTTATACTTTATTTTATAAATAGTTTTTCTTTTAATTATTTGTATGCTTATGGTTTGTGTATGTAACATGGAGATTCCTTTGGAGGCCAAAGTTACTATGTACTGCAAAGCTAGAGTTAGACAGGGTTCTGAGCGACCATGTCTAGGTTCTCAAAAGCAGAATTGGGTTTTCTGCATAAACAGTTTGTTTTTTAACCACCGATCACATCACTCCAGTCCTATAGACAGCATTTTAACTCTTGACTTTTGAGTTTTGCCTATTGCTGCTCAATATAAGATAGTGTGTAAAGTTTTATATACATGTTACAGAATAAGATAAAATATACACATAATATGGATATTGAAATATTATATATTAAAACCTATGTATTAATAAGTATTAATATTTACATATTTGCAAAATTTATTGATGCATGCATACAATAATTTTCTCTATTAGTATATGATCCATTGTCTAAAATGGGAGAATTGATATTTAAAGCACAGTTACTTTCACCATCTTCTTCTCCCAATATTTGAATATATGTTTTTCTGTGGAGCAGTGTATGTTAATATATGGACACCAAATCATTTCTCCTAGAAGTAAAAAGACACAAAGGGTATATACTCACTCATAAGTGGATACTAGATATATAATATAGGATAAACATACTAAAATCTGTACAAATAGAGAAACTAAAGGAGAAAGAGGACTCTGTCTAAGATGCTCAATCCCCATTCAGAGAGGCAAATAGGATGGAGATCAGAAGATGGAGAAAACAGGGAACAGACAGGAGCCTAACACAGAGGGCCTCTGAAAGGCTCTATCTTAGAGGGTATCAGAGCAGATGCTGAGACCTATAGCCAATCTTTGGCAAGAGTGCAGGGAATCTTATAAAAGAATGGAGAGATAGTAAGACCCAGAAAGGACAGGAGCTCCACAAGGAGAGCAACAGAACCCAAAAATCTGGACACAAGAGTCTTTTCTGAGACTGATACTGCAACCAAGGACCATTCATGGAGATAACCTAGAACACTTGCACAGATGTAGCTCATGGCAGTTCAGTGTCCAAGTGGGTTCCATAGTAATGGGAACAAGGACTGTCTCTTACATGAAGTGATTGGCCTGCTCTTTGATCACCTCCTCCTAAGGGGGGAACAGACTTACCAGGCCACAGGGGAAGACAATGCACCCAATTCTGATGAGACCTGATAAACTAGGATCAGAGGGAAGGGGAGGAGGACCTCCCTTATCAGTGGCCTTGGGGGGGGCGTGGGTGGAAAGAGGGAGGGTGGAATTGGGAGGGGAGGGGAGAGGGAGTTCAGAGGGATACAAAGTGAATAAAGTGTAATTAACAACAATAAATACATATATAAATATAAAATTTTAAAAAGATAAATTTTTAAATGTATAAAATTTTAAAAAATTATCTTTTTAAAATTTTATTTTATTTATACATTAATTTATATCAATTTATTCTCTTTGTATCCCCTCTGCAGCCCTCTCCCTCATCTCCTCCCAGTCCCACTCACCTTCTCTCTTCTCCCCCTATGCCCTTTCCCTAGTCCCCTGATAGAGGAGCATCCCCTCCCCTTCTACTTGACCCGAGCTTGTCAGGTCTCTTTTATGCTTCCCCTCATGTATTTCTCAGTCATCTCTCACGCAGTGATTTTTTAAGTTCTTTCTCTGAAGAAACCCTGTGAAGATTTCCTAAAATGCAAATATTCTAGCAATACATTTCCTAGTTGTTCTCTGGCTGCAGATTATGTGTGTAAGTGTGCGTGTGAGCATGGGTGCACACATGTGAGCATCATCTGAGTGTGTGTTGTGAGTCTACATATGTGCATCTATGAATGTGTATGTTCATTTGTGTGAGTGTGTGTATGCCTCTATGTGCATGTGTGCATGAGGGTACAGAGGTGCTGCTGGAGGTCAGAAGAGAATGTGAGTTTATTTCCTTAGGCATTCTGCCTTCTTCTGGAGGTATCTTCATCCCTGATCTCAAGCTGTACTATACAGCAACATTACTAAAAACTGCATGGCACTGGCATAGAAACCCATTGGTGGATCAATGGAATCGAATAGAAGTCTCTGAAATAAACCCACACACTTATGCACACCCGATTTTTGACAAAGATGCCAAAACCATTCAATGGAAAAAAGATAGCATCTTCAACAAATGGTACTGGTTTAACAGGATGTCTATAGTAGAAAATGCAAATAGATCCATACTTACCATCTTGGACAAAACTAAAGTCCAAGTGGATCAAAGACCTAAATATAAAACCAGAAACAAAACCTGTTAGAAGGAAAGTTGGGGAAAAGCCTTGAACTCATTGGCATAGGAGACAACTTCCTGAACAGAACACCAGCAGCACAGGCTCTAAGAACAACAATCAATGGGACCTCATGAAACCGAAAATCTTCTGGAAAGCAAAGGACACTGTCATCAGAACATATCGATAACCTACAGATTGGGAAAGAATCTTCACCAACCCTCTATCTGACAGAGGGCTAATATCCAGAATACATGAAGAATTCAAGAAGTTAAACAGCAACAAATCAATTAATCCAAATAAAAAATGGGGTATAGAGCTAAAAAGAGAATTTGCAATTGAGGAATATCGAATGGCACAACTTGTTTTGTTGCCTTCATTACACCACTGTCCTACTTTGCTTGTCCCCCATAAAATTTAATTGATCCTTCCCTTAATCATATTTAATATTTGTTAACTCCCTCTACATCTAAGACAATCCATCCTGTAAAAATCATCATCACTTGAAACTGTCTCAATGATCTTTTCTTTGTTTCTTGTATCTACTTTTGTATTTCTGTGTTATATTTTTTTACCCAACAGCTGAAGTGATGGTATTTACTTAGGATCAAACCATTTCCCTCCTGAAAACTCATTTGTGAATTCCATCTATTCTAAGAAGTAGTTTAAAACTCTTTCATGTTCTTCATGGCCATGAATAGTCTCAATCTTACCTGCTTCTCTTATATTATTTCCTAAGATGTTATCTTTTATTAACAATGTTGTATTTGTAAGAAATGTCTTCCAGTCTTATACCTAAGAAGTTCTTCAGTACTTTTATATCCTGAATGTTCTGAGTGAAATTTTCATCTTTGGACATTTTTTTTCTAAAGTATGTACAAAATGTCACACCCTCTAATTTTAGAGAGAAACTATCCATCTCCATTTCATACCACTGGCTTTTGTATCATTTTTGTTTTCTTGTATTATTGCTCTCTAAATCTTTGCAACCTTTAAAAATAACAACTACAGATGTAGTAAACACGAGGACTGCTATGTTAGATTCCTTTTGCGCAGATCAGTGCTTGCCTTGGATAGATGCTTAATAAAGTGTTTGTCAGTGATTATTCTTGTATTCTCATATTCTTATATTCTCAGCATAGATGGAATCCTTTCAATGAGCTGACTATGTCAAAACATATCTTTAACAAAACAATGGACTCAATTGAAATATAAATATACCCTCATTTTTCTTAACATATCCAAATTTTAAGAAAAAAAAAGAGAAACAAGAATCAATAGATATTTTTACTACAAATTTCTGTGTTTTAGTTTTATTGAGAATAGACACTTCTCACATATATTCATGCCGAGCATATTTTCCTCTCCCTCCATTCCTTTTAGCCTCCTCTACTTCCCCTTTCCTCCAGATTCAGTCACAACTTCCTAAAGTATTTAAAATATTAAATCCATAGCTGATTTTGGCTCAAACTAACTCAAATAATGTACTTTATGCATCTTCACTTACCTGTGAACACAGATATCATGCCCACAGTCATGACTCCAAGGCCTTAGGAAATTCCTTAAACATTTGATCCTGATCTTCTGGTATGTCTGAAGTCAGCAAAGATAATTAGAAATTTAGAAAGGAGAATTTCTGATGGCTGGAAGTAAAAACAGTTGCTAATGTGAACTTACCGTGATTATGTTTGTTAATGTCTCAAGGTATAATGCTTACAAATTAGTAACTGTTCTCCAATTACTTTGGCTAGCTCCCAGGTCATTTTTAACCTCCAAATGCAAATACCCAGACTCTTCAGTGGCAATTTGGACATACTTTTGTAGGACATCCTTAGGTCAACTATGCAATGTTACAATATTAATAACAAGTTCACCTTCATGTATCTGAAATACACACCCTGTTTGCCTGGTGAGAGACAGAGACACTGGATCTTGATTTCATCAGTAGTAACAAAACTGTGTTCAGTTATCAGAAGTTTTCCACTTTTGAAGGCATATTTATAATGCAAGGGGCAAAATAATTTAGAGAAATAATATCAGTTATTCACTTATTTTGCCAAACTATGCAAATATGATTTTTTTTCAAATAGTTGATAGAATAAGTCTGTATGTTTTGGACAAACTACATCCTTAAATTTACTCTATGTTATTAAGGTTGTTGGTCAGTCAAGATCCCATCAGAGAGGATATTAAAGTATGAAGAGGGAGGGCTTTCTTAATCATGTATGCTATTAGAACTGAAAGGAAAATCCTTTGAAGAATAGGTCATTGGTTTTTATATTAGGGAATAAGGTACAAAATGCACTTTGAAGAACTGTAGGCCAACCAAGCAGTTCACACATAGTGGTTTTCATTTAAAAAGTTGCCATTTATCTTATCATGGTGAGTTTATCTTACCATGAGCTGTCATTGAAATGATGGGGAAATGCTGAGGCTGACTTCTACACAGCAGAGATCAAGAAAAGACAGATGGTGACTTCATAATGACAGGCACTGTCCTCCAGGGCTCATTCCCATATCCAGATTCAGGAACTCCACCATCCGTACCAACCTCTGAGACAGTGCCGAGAGGAGGGATTAATAGAACTATTTTATATTAGTATTAGAATCTGACAATCTTAGGGGAAAATCTGGTTTCCTTATAATGATTCTTATACTGAGAAAATAGACTGACAGTGAAACAAATTGGCATTTTAGTGTTTAAATCGTAGATCTTTAAATAATGCATATTTTTATAACATTTGTGAATTTTCTGCTTGAAGTTTTAATGTTACATTCCAGGGAGTTTCAGTCATTTTCTCTTGGGATATGTCTGCTCTTCTGTTTCTTAATTTCCTGACTACATGGGACAGAGAGAATCATCTTGACTTCTTGGGGATATCAAAGATAAGGTGAGGAATAAATGTGTTGCTAGAGTTTTTTACAGTGTGGATTCGCCTATTTGATCTTATTCATAATAACTCTCAAAACAGAGAATTCAACTCAATTCGTGTTACCCCCACATAGGGATAAAGTGTTTTATATGTTCAGCATCATCCCAAAATACAAATCCTTTAAGCAGTGGGTCAGAATTTCTCAGTTCATCATAATCTGAGGTGGTAGGTGATTACCTGATAACTATATTTGTTTCCCTGGTCTACACTTTGGGGCAGTTCATGACCAGTTTCTTTTGGCATGGAAAGAACTTGTGACTCATGCCCCTTATGGCATTGTCTTGATATTTTTTGAGTTTTCTTTCCCAATTTGGTACTGATTCCTTGACAGAAACTAGAAAATAGTTATTTTTTTTTTCATACACGTATCTAACAACTGACCTACCAAGCATGGCGTAAAATTATAATTTATTGTTGATAGTTTACCTTAAAATACCATAATGTATATAAAAATTTTTCTAAAAATTTAAATTGAACTATTTGATAGACAAAATTAATCTAAAAACTTATCAAATCCCAAGTTTATCAAAGACCTCAACATAAAACTGGATACTCTAAATCAGTTAGAAGAAAAAGTGGGGAACAGCCTAGAACTCATTGGCCCAGGAGACAACTTCCTGAACAGAACACCAACAGCACAGACTCTAACAGCAACAATCAATAAATGGGACCTCATGAAACTGAAAAGCTTCTATAAAGCAAAAGACACTGTTGTCAGAACAAAACGACAACCTACAGATTGGGAAAGGATCTTCACCAACCCTAAATCTGACAGAGGGCTAATATCCAGAATATATAAAGAACTAAAGAAGTTAAGAAGCTATAAATCAAACAATCCAATTAAAAAATGTGGTATGGAGCTAAACAGAGATTTATCTGTAGAGGAATATAAAATGGCAGAGAAACACTTAAAGAGATGCTCAACTTCCTTAGGCATCAGAGAGATGCAAATCAAAATGACCCTGAGATTTCACCTTACACCCATCAGAATGGCTAAGATTAAAAACTAAAGTGACAACACATGCTGGAGAGGATGTGGAGAAAGGTGAACTCTTTTCCATTACTGGTGGGAATGTAAACGTTTACAACCACTTTAGAAATCAATCTGGGACTTTCTCAGACAATTAGAAATAGTGCTTCCTCGAGATCCAGCTATACCACTCCTAGGCATATATCCAAAAGATGCTCAAATACACAACAAGGACATTTGCTCAACCATGTTTGTAGCAGCTTTATTCTTAATAGCCAGAATCTGGAAACAACCCAAATGTCCATCAACAGATGAATGGATACAGAGATTGTGGTACTTTTACACAATGAAATGCTATTCAACAATTAAAAACAAGGAAATCATGAAATTTTCAGGCAAATAGTGGAATCTAGAAAAGATCATTCTGAGTGAGGTATCCCAGAAGGAGAAAGACACACATGGTATATACTCACTTATATGAACCTATAGGATATGATAAACATACTGACATCCATACATGTAAAGAAGATAAACAAGAAAGAGGACCTGGGGTAAGATGATCAACCTTACTTAGAAAGACAAATGGGATGGAGATTAGATGTAGGAGAAAACAAGTAACAGGACAGAAGCCTACCGCAGAGGGCCTCTGAAAGACTCTACCTAACAGTGTACCAAAGCAGATACTGAAACTCATAACCAAACCTTCGGTAGAGTGCAGAAAATCATATGAAAGAAAGGAGAGTTAATACGACCTGGAAAGGACAGGAGCTCCACAAGGACCAAACATATGTGGGCACAGGGGTCTTTCATGAGACTGTTTCTCCAGCCAAGGACAATGTACGGATATAACCTAGAACCCCTGCTTGGATGTAGCCCATGGTAGCTCAGTATCCAAGTGGGTACCCTAGTAGGTGGAACAGGGACTATTTCTGACATGAACTCAATGGCTATCTCTTTAACTCCACCCCCTCCGAGGGAAGGGCAGCCCTGCTAGGCCACAGAGAAGGACTTTGCAGCCAGTCCTGAAGATACCTGATAAACTAAGTATGAAATGGGAGGAGGTCCTCCCCTATCAGTGGACTTGGAAAGGGGCAGGCAGGAGATGAGGGAGGGAAGGTGGGATTGGAAGGGAATGAGGGAATGGGATACAGCTGTGATACAAAGTTAATAAACTGTAACTAATATAAAAGATTTAAAAAAACTTCTCAAATCTGAATCTTCCCTAGAAATGTATTTTAGTATGGTGAGTTTTCCCTATCTGCTGAATCAAAAAACTTGAGGTGAAATCTAGACAGGGAATTGCTGACTACCAGTATACAGTGTTGAGCAACATTTGGACCACATTGCCTAACTTCAATAAATTGCATAAACAGACATAGTATATAATAACAAGATGACATTTATTAACATTCATACACTTCATATATCTTGAAAACAAGGTAGAAAATAACAGATAGTATATGATAGGGTTTTATAAGCACTAAAACTGAATACTATAGGAAATACTAAAAACCTAAATTTCATGGCTACAATTCTTTTCAGTGATTTGTTCTGTGTTGTTTCTTAAATTCTCAATTCATCAGATGCTCTAAAAACTCTGCAGAAAGAAATCAAGTAATTGTTCATTAATTATTTGGTTTTTTTTTTCATCTGTTTTTTTTTTTTCAGTTGTGTCAAGGTTTCCTTGACACAGCTCCTTTTCCAAGAGCTGGTAGATTTACCACATTTGCAGATGGGTCCTGGTATCTGCAACAATGGGTTCTTAAGCTCCAGGAGGCTCTGTTGAGATAGGGTGTTTTAATAGAGCTGTCCACATCCACCCTCACTCATGTCTAAGTACCTGCTGCTGATGAGCTCTTTGCTTCCTGCAGCTTTAAGTGGAGTCATTAAGAGAAATGTAAGTTTCAGCATGTTGGCAGGGGATGAAAACTTCCTTCTTTATCAGTTCATCTCTGCCAAGTGGCTCTCAAGTCTACCTCCATAGTACTGATAATTAAAAGTGAGTCAGATCACCCTATTGTTTAAAAATGATCATGAGATACCAGGACATCTTCATTCATCCCTCGGTTCTGGGGTAAAAATAAGCAAAAATTGGATATTCATAGGCCTCCCTATGTGAGAATATAGTCCAGAAGATGACAATGTTTGACAAAAGTGCTTCAAATATAAGAAAGTTTTTAATTTAATTTAGGATATCCCTAATTGTCTGAAACCACTTCATAAACAGTAACTAACTGTAAGGTTGGGGTTTCCATTAATGAAGCAAGAATATGAAACACCAGACCTACATAAGTGGCTGAAGAGTGAGAAAGAGTTGTCAATGGTGAGTAATTTAAACTTCTTAGAAACATTAAGACTCACAAAAGTCCAGTTAATTCCACAAATATTTATAGTTATAGGGTAAGAGCTGTGTCTTCTCTAAGAATATATCAAAAAAAAAGCTGTTCTGGTTAATTTGAAATTAACAATTTAAACATGCAAAAACTACAAACTTTGCATTTATTCACTGACAGAGGAATATATGATCCAATAGAAAGAGAGGTACTTTATTTAATAAAATTAAGTGAACAAGTAGAAAGAGAGGCATGCATATGAAAAATGGGAGGAGGTGTTCAAAAGAATATGATTATTTAGACTAATTCCACAGGAGAATTATGAAAAGATGATATTTTGGAAGACAGGAGAGAAAATCCAAGTGAGCAACGAACAGAGTCCGAATCAAATTCAACTTAATAGGATGCTACAGTCACTTGTCTGTGAATTGTCCCTCTTTGTCCAACTTTTGAAGGAATCCCTCCATTTATGGCCCATGTAGTCTTTCTGCACATGTGTTTTAGTATTTCTTTTTTCAATTGTATATTTATAAAATTGCACCCTCCACTTTCAATAGCCTCGGGGCACAAGTACCAATAAAATTTCCATTGATTAAAGTATTAAAATACATGAAAAGCAACAATAGCCAGCAGCAATGATGATTAAACACAAAAGTATCAAACAAAACAAAATAGTGTTAAAAAAAATAAGAGAAAGAAACAGGCTTCACAAATGGCCCTGTAAAGAGAACCAGGCCAGCTTAGAATACTGGCAAATTTAGCTGAACTATAACTCATAAGCACACATGGCTTTAAAATGTAGAAAATATTTAACCTTACTGTTATATTTAATTTCTGACTCTTCCGTGCTGTTTCTTAAGCTATGTAATGAAGATAGATGGTTTTCTACTCAGCATAGAGAATGTGTCATGGGACTATATCATGAGGAAGAATGAAACAAAGAATTTAAAATGGCATAAAAAGAAAATCTATGCAAATATGGCATTTCTAACCTCACTCCTAATTCTTATATTTTGATTTTTGTGAAAGTTATTGGTCCTATGCTTAGCCTTATAATGGAGTCTGTGCTTTTAGAGATATATACTGTGATTATCAATGGTAGATACTATATATTTTGAACTACTTTGTACATAGTTGTTAATATTGTGGCCAGAGACAGTTTGAATATTTCTCTCCTTTCCAGTACTTTCTGAACTTTACTGGCCCATCTCTGAGGCTCTGACTGAAACAACTGTGCCTTCATTGTACCAACTTTGGGTTAATTCCGCAAAGGCTATGGATACATACTTACCTAGCCAGTCGGCATCCTAGACTTGAGAGCATGACAATGAATTGACTTTATCTCCCAAACAGAACACTACCTTTATTTTGTTTTTTTCTAAAGTTTACTTATTTATTTTTAATACAATTTATTCACTTTGACACAAAGGGACATAGTGATAGGTTGAGGGTTTGGGTAGCACAGTTCCAGTAGCTAATTCAAAGTCAAAAATAAATAAGTGAATAAGAGACTCCAAGTAAGTCCAAGTACTAGAGAGAAACTTACCTAGGGGTGACCACCAGAACTGATGAGCCAACTTGAGCTCCATACAACGTAGTCTTTACATGTTGATTTGCAGAGGCTGAAAATGTAGTGCTCTAAAAAGGCAGTTAATGACTCCACCTTACTGATACCCTTAGGAAGACTGATTATTAGCAACTAAATACTCACAAGTATATTGATGGAAGCAGTTATGTACGTGTTTCTTCAGAATGCTCTGACTTTGGCAAATGATAAACTAAAGACATATGTCTGCATCCCCACCAGCCTTCGATGTCAACTTTCTGAAAACACATGTTCATGCATCACACAACCTAAACACATCTTTCATTTTTTTCATTTGGTTTTAAATGTAAATATTTTTTTTCTGCTCTTCTTTCTAGTCTCAGTCTAACTTGAGAGGATGGTATATGGCAGGTCTTGAGTTTAAAACACACATGTTTGTACGCTATAAAATTTGTTGCATACATTTTTACAAATAAGAAGATGCTTTGTCTCCAAATCAATTAAATTTGAGTATTTATGAATACATGCAGGGATATGAAAACCCAATTACAAATATATTGTTTGTTCAGGGATGATCTCTTGCTCTTTTGTGATTCTGAAGTTGTGTTCAATTAGGCAATGCTTTAAGAATGGGAGAAAGGGGCTTTTCACAATGAAATATGCTGCACTGAACATTCCAAGAAACTCCGGAGAAGATTATATACTCCTGACAGCCCAAATGTGATAAGTATATCAAGATTTACTGTCCCTTTATTAGTTTCTCTTACAAGAGAACACCACAGCTGCCAAGTCTGAATCATTACCCTCATTTTTTCCTGATATAATCAGTATGAATATGGTGACTGCTTGGATATTGCCTCCATGTGAGCTTTTCTAACTGAATAAGGTGAGATCAACCTTATTGTGTAGCTCACTGATTAGAGCTCTGATTAATGCTGCTGCTTTTATTTTCATTTCGCAGGCTGAGATAATGCATATGCTCCCAAGTTATGGGGCCTGGCACTTGTCTCTACATCAGACCCTCTCTAATATGTTTGCAGCAAGTTGTGCAAATCAGGGCCTTCTCGCAAGGCTCAATTACTCCTGGAGTCTGCCTTTTCTTCTTTCTTTTCTTTGCTACAACTTTATATAAAAAATAAAATAAATGCTCTGAAGATATGTAGTTTGTTTATTTCATTATTTTGTACTATGTCCAGCCCAAAAGATCAACTGGGTCAGCATCTCCAAGGTGGAGACATTTTACATTTCCTCAGATAGCCTTAAAGAGCAGAGGCAGAAAAACATTGAAATGCAACAGCCCCCAAAACTCACCTGACAGAAAATCTTTTACTGTTATCTGAGAGGTGTTGCTACTAAGTTTAAATACAACTGAACTAGGTGCATGAAGAATGTCTCCATCCTGTTGTTCATTTCCCTGGGGAAAAAAAAAAAAAGATTGGATCCTGTACATCCAGATGAAATGCCCATGCTCCTCAAGCAAAGGAAAAACAGCAGAGAACAATGCTGCTTTATGCTCGCAATGGGATGTTGCCCTCTAAAATGGACAAAACACTGGCCTCTCCTTTAGCCACACTCTTGCACACTGCATTTAGTGGGAAAAAAATGGGATATAGAGCAGAAAATGCAGACTGAAATTTTGAATATGGAGGGTACAGATTTCATACAAATCTGCTAAGAGGTTTTTTTCTTTCCTAAGCCCCTTTTAATTGGCAGTGTTACACATAAATCTTGGTAAGAGAAGAACACTTGAAGAAAACAGCACACTTTCTCATATAATAAAAAGGCTTACGAAACTGAGGCCTGTAGCTGTATATGCTATTTTTGTAAATAAAGTTTTATTTCCAAGACTGTAATAAAGACTGATTATTAGCAACTAAATACTCACAAGTATATTGATGGAAGCAATTACGTATGTGTTTCTTCAGTATGCTCTGAAGAAACAATGTAATGAAGTCACACCCATTTCTTCACATGGTGTCTACACAATAACGACTTCCTTGTCACACACCATCAGAGAAACCAAAACAGAGGCTGTCTGTCCTTCATAACCTTAGAAATTTACTGTCATTTACAAGAAACTCTCACCACCTTTCTGCAGAATAATTTGCTAAACCAGACGTGCCTAAAGTCAGCATGAATAGTGCTCAAGCTTTTCTTGAAAAGTCTCTCTCCCTGTCTTCTTTCTCTTCCTTCATCTTTATTGTTTATTCTGATATGTTAGGTACAACCTTAGGCAGGCTTGCTTCTATATGTTTAGGTGTTTTTTTCACTAAAGGTTTGATTTGTATTTTCAGGTTAGCCTCACATGAGGGAGAAATATTTATTCTAAATATATTAAGCAGAGATCATGGAAACATCTACCTTTGCTGATTTGCTGAGTACAGTGAGATCAAGATTTGAAAACTGTGTAGTTACTGGTTACTAGCAGGAGCAAGACAAGGATAAAAATTGAATCTATGTGTTTTGTTTTTATATATATATATATATATATATATATATATATATATATATATATATATGCATATATATTTAACTTGTATTAATTATACTTTATTCATTTTGTATCCCCCCATAAGCCCCTCCCTCCTCCCCTCCTGGTCCCATCCTCCCCTCCTTTCTGCATGCATGACCCTCCCCAAGTCCACTGATAGGGGAGGTCCTCCTCTCCTTCTTTCTGATCTTAGTCTATCAGTTCTCATCAGAAGTGGCTGCATTGTCAGGGTTCTAGGTTATCTCCACGGATAGTCCTTGGTTGGAGTATGAGTCTCTGGGAAGTTCCCTGGGTTCAAATTTTCTTGTTCTGTTGCTCTCCTTGTGGGGTTCCTGTCCTTGTGTTTTGAATATGACAATTATCATTATTATATTTATTATTTTTTTAGAAGACTAGGAGATCACAATAATTTCTATGACATAGGAGTTGAAAGAGAGAAAAATCAGGAGGAGAGGAAGAGGAATAGAAAAAAAAGAAAGAAAATGAGATGGGAAGGAAGAGAGATTAAGAGGAAAGGGCCTGGACAGATATCTTACAGATACAAAGAAACCACAGATGTTAGCCCCAACTGCTATACTGCTATATCCAACAACAAAAAAAAAAATTAATCAACAGAGAGGGGGGAAAACAAGATATTCCACAAAACAAACAAACAAACAAACAAACAAATTTAAACAGTACCTATCCACAAATCCAGCCTTCCAGAAGATACTAGTAGGAAAACTCCAACCCAAAGAGGCTAACTAGAAAACATTAGAAATAAATCACCCCATATTAGCAAACCAAAAAGAAGAGAAGCACATACACACACACACACACACACACACACACACCCACACACACACACTGCCACCACCAACATCAAAATAACAGAAATTAACAACCACTGGTTATTACTATCTCTCAAAACTGATGGTATCAACTCCCCAATAAAAAGACACAGGCTAACAGAATGGATGTGAAAACAGGAACAATCATTCTGCTGCATACAAGAAGCACACCTCAGCAGTAAAAATAAACACCCATCACCCCAGAATAAAGGGCTGAAAAAGGCTTTCCAAGCAAATGGACCCAAGAAACAAGCTGGAGCAGCCATTCTAGTATCTACTAAAATAGATTTTCAAACAAAATTAATCAAAACAGATGGGAAGGATACTTCATACTCATCTCAGTTCTGAACATCTATACCCTAAATACGAGGGTACCCACCTTCATAAAATAAACAGTATTAAAGCTTAAATCACACATTAAACCCTACACAATAACAATGAAAGACTTCAACACCCCACTATCACCATTGGACAGATCATTAAGAAAGAAACTAAATGAAAAAATAATGAAACTAACAGGTGTCATGAATCAAATGGACTTAACAGATACCTACAAAACATTTCACCCAGACACAAAAGAATATACATTCTTCTTAGCACCTCAGAGAACCTTCTCCAAAACTGACCATCTACTTGATTACAAATCAAGCCTCCAAGGATACAGGAAGACTGAAATAACCCCTTATATCTTATCAGACCATCATATATTAAGCTGGAACTCAAGAACAACAGAAACAACAGAAAGCCTACAAACTCTTGGAAAATGAACAATTTCCTACTAATTGACCACTGGGTCAAGAAACTAAACTAAACTAAGCTAAGCTAAGCTAAGCTAAAATAAAATAAAATAAAATAAAATAAAATAAAATAAAATAAAATA
>NW_026596069.1:8847433-8889098 GCF_907164565.1 Psammomys obesus
TAAAATAAAATAAAATAAAATAAAATAAAATAAAATAAAATAAAATAAAATAAAATAAAATAAAATAAAATAAAATAAAAACGTTGTAGAATTCAATGAAAATAAAGGCACAATATACCCAAACTAATGGGACACAATGAAAGCAGCCCTATAGAATATAGTAGAACGAAAACTACAACCCAGGGAAGCAAACTACACCCAGGAAAACACAAGAAATAAATAACCCCACATTAACAAAATCAAAAGAAGAGAAGGCTCGTAGCAATAAGTGCCTTCATGAAGAAATTTGAAAGTCTTATATTAACAATTTTAAAGCGCACTTTAAAGGTCTAGAAAAAAAAAAAGAAACAAACATAACCAAGAGGGGGAGGTGGCAGGAAATAATCAAACTGAGGTCCGAAATGAATAACTTAGAAATGAGAACAATGCAACGAATCAATGAAACCACGATCTGGTTCTTTGAGACAAGCAACAAGGCAGACAAACCCCTAGCCAAACTAACAAGAAGGCAGAAAGGAAGTATGCAAATTCAACAAAACCGGAAGTAAAAAGGAGGACATAAATACAGATGCTGAGGAAATTTAAAATATCTTTAGGTCTTACTTCAAAAGCCTGTATTCCACAAAATTGGAAAATGAAAATGGTATGGATAGTTTTCTCAATAGATTTCACTTACCAAATATAAATCAAGATCACATTAAGAGTATTTTTTCATGATTTGTGTTTTTTGTTATTTATTTATTTATTTATTTATTTAATATTAATTACAGTTTATTCACTTGGCATTCCAGCTGTAGCCTCCCCTCCCAATCCCATCCTTCCTCCCTCATCTCCTCCCATGCCCCCCTCCAAGTCCACAGATAGAGAGGGACCTCCTCCCTTTCCCTCTGAGCCTAGATTATCAGGTCTCTTCAGAACTAGCTGCAATGTCTTGCTCTGTGGCCTGGTAAGCTGCTCCCCCCTCAGGGAGAGGTGATCAAAGAACCAGCCACTAAGTTCATGTCAGAGACAGTCCCTGTCTCCCTTACTGGGAAACCCACATGGATACTGAGCTGCAATGGGCTACATCTGTGATGGGGTTCTAGGTTATCTACATGCCTGGTCCTTGGTTAGAGTATCAGTCTCAGAAAAGAACCCTGAGCCCAGATTATTTTGGTTCTGTTGATCTCTTTGTGTATCTTCTTTCCCCTCCAGGTCTTTCTGTCTCTCCCTTCTTTCATAAGATTCCCTGCCCTATGCCCAGAGTTTGGCTATGAGTCTCAGGTTCTGCTTTGATACCCTCCTGGGTAGAGTCATTCAGATGCCCTCTATGGTAGACTCCTGTCCTGTTTCCTGTTTTCTCCCTCTTCTGATGTCTATCCCATTTGCCTTTCTGGGTGAGGATTGATCATCTTACCCAGGGTTCTCCTTCTTGCTCAGCTTCTTTAGGTGTACAGATTTTAATATGTTTATTCTACATTATATGACTAATATCCACTTATAAGTGAGTATATACCATGTGTGTTTCGGGGATACCTCACTCAGGATGATCTTTTCTAGTTTCCACCATTTGCCTGCAATTTTCTTTTCTTTTCTTTTCTTTTTTTTTCTCTTTCTTTTTTTTTAATTTTATTTTTTTCTTGTCTGTTACATTTTATTAACTCTGTATCCCAGCCGTGTCCCGATCCCTCATTCCCTCCCTGTCCCTCCCTCCCTCATCTCCACCGTGCCCCTTGCCAAGTCCACTGATAGGGGGAACCTCCTCCCCATTCATCCGATCCTGTTTTATCAGGTATCTTCAGGACTGGCTGCAAAGCTCTCCTCTGTGGCCTAACAGGACTGCTCCTCCAATTTTCATGATTTCTTTACTTTTAATTGCTGAGTAGTGTTCCATTGTGTAAATGTATCACAATTTCTGTATCCACTCCTCAGTTGAGGAACATCTGGGTTGTTTACTGGTTCTGGCTATTATACATAAAGCTGCTATAAACATGGCTGAGCAAATGTCCTTGTTGTATACTTGAGCATATTTTGGATATAAGCCTAGCAGTGCTATTGCTGGATCTGGAGGTAGCACTATTTCTAATTGTCTGAGAAAGCTCTATTCTGGACTAAGTTCCAAAGTGGTTGCACAAGTTTACATTCCCATCTTCAATGGAGCAGGATTCCCCTTTCTCCACATCCTCTCCAGCATGTACTGTCACTTGAGTCTTTGATCTTAGCCATTCTGATGGGTGTAAAGTCAGATCTCAGGGTCATTTTAATTTTCATTTCCCTGATGTCTAAGGACATTCAGCATTTCTTTAAGTGTTTCTCTGCCTTTCGATATTCCTCTATAGATAATTCTCTGTTTAGCTCTGTACCCCATTTTTTAACTGTATTACTTGATTTGTTGCTTTTTAACTCCTTGAGTTCTTTATACATTCTTGATATTAGTCCTCTGTCAGATACAGGGTTGGTAAGGATCTTTTCCCAGTCTATAGGCTGTCTTTTTGTTTTGATGACAGTCTCTTTTGCTTTACAGAAGCTTTCCTTCCCCAAGGCTGCCTGCTCCTCAGCCTCTGCCTCCTCTGAGGATGGGTATAAAGCATTCCTGCCAAGAGTCCTGGGAAGGTATGGCTGTGATGTCTGGAGCCTTTTTATACTTCCCACGGTTTTTACCTGATCCTCAGACTGTATTTCTTCATAAGTTTTGCATCTTTCAAGTTGGCCTTAATTAGTCACCTGGAGATATTGAGGACCACTCATGTGAGTTTTGGACAAGTAGGTGGATGCCATTTGTGTATCAGGAGCCAGTATGAATGGCTAAAACCTCCTATTTTATGTGTTAAAACTTATACCTACTGGGTGATGGTATTTTAATAGTAGGTAGCAGATGCTAATGAGTGTAAGGGCCTGACTAAAGCATTTTCCTTACATTGATGTATTTAAACCTAGTTATAGAATGGGTGCAATTCTCATCTCTGTCTTACAGATGCCACAACTTAAAGTTCAGGGATAAAGAAAACATCCCTGGGTCACCTTCCTTTAAGTGAAAAAAAAAAATGAAAAATTCAAAATATCTCTATTCATAGACAATATGATAGTATGCATAAGTGATCTCAAAAATTTTACCAGAGGACTCCTACAGTTAATAAACACCTTCAGCAAAATGACAAATAGTATGAGAAAGAAATTAGGGAAACAAAACTCTTTACAGTAGCCAAAAGAATTGGCTGTAACTCTAACAAAGCAAGTGAAAGACCTGTATGACAAGAAATTCAAGACTCTGAAGAAAGAAATTCAAGAAGATTTTAGAAGACGGAAAGATCCCCCATGTTAATGGATTGGTAGGATTGACATAGCAAATATGGCCATCTTACCAAAAGCAATCTATAGATTCAATGCAATTTCTATCAAAATACTAACACAATTTATTACAAACCTTGAATGAACAATAAACCCAGAATACCAAAAACCAACCTGTACAATAAAAGAACTTCTAGAGTTATTGCCATCCCTGAATTCAAGCTGTACTATTGAGGAAAAGTAATTAAAACTGCATAATACTGGCATAGAATCAGACTTGTCTATCAATGGTATCGAATTGAAAACCCAGCACAAACCCACATACTACAGACACCTGATTTTTAGGAAAGAAGTCAAAACTGTAAAATGGAAAAAAGATAGCATATTCAAAAAATGATGATATTCTAACTGGATATTTACAAGTAGAAAAATGCAAATAGATATTTATTTATCACCCTGTACAAAACTAAAATCCAAGTGGATCAAGGACCTCAACATGAAACCAGAAATACTATTTCTATCAGAAGAGAAAGTTGGAACCACAAATGAATTCAGTGGCCCAGGAGACAAATTCCTGAACAGAGCATCAATAGCTCAGGCTCTAAAATCAACACTCAATAAAAGGTACTTCATGAAGCTGAAAAGCTTTTGTAAGACAAAGGACATTGTCAACAAAATGAAAAGGCATCCTACAGACTTGGAAAAGTTCTTCACCAATCCTACATCTGGCATAGGGCTTATATTCAAAATATATAAAGAACTGAAGAAACTAAACCCCAGCAAAACAAATAATCCAGTTAAAATGGGGTACAGAGCTAAACAGGATTTTCTGCAGAGGAATCTCAAATGGTCAAGAAACACTTAAAGAAATGCACACCATCCTTAGCTATCCAGGAAATCCAAAACAAAATTACTCTAACATTCCATCTTATACCAGTCATAATGGCTTAGATAAAAAACTCAAATGACAGCTGTGCTGTTGAAATTGTGGAGAAAGGGGACCACTTCTCCATTGCTAGTGGGAGCACAAACTTGTGCAATCACTTTGGAAATTAATCTGACACTATCAGGAATAGCTCAAGAGCCAGCCATACTACTCCTGGGAATATTACCGACAAAATGTTCCACCATACAACAAGGACGTTTGCTCAACTATGTTCATAGCAGCTTTATTTATAATAGCCAGAATCTGGAAACAACCAGATGTCCCTCAACCCAAGAAGGGATAAAGAATCTCTGGTATATCTACACAATGGACTACTATTCAGCTATTTAAAAAAAAAAAAAAAAAAAAAAAGAAATCATGAAAATTTTCAGGCAAATGTATGGGACTGGAAAAGATCATCCTGAGTGAGGTAACTCAAACCCAAAAAAGACATATATTATATGTACATGATATGATATGTATAATATCCACTTATAAGTGGGTAAACATACTACAATTCACATTCCCAAAGAAGCTAAGTAACAAGGAGGGATTAAAAAAAAATGATGTTTGAATTTCACTCAGAAAAGATAATAGAATAAGCAGCAGAAGTGGATGAAGAGACAGAGTAGGCGAGAAGAGGGTGTTCCAAGGGAAGCAATTGTGAAGAATCAAGGGTAAGATGCAGATATGGGGAGAGCAGGAGCAGAAGGACAGAGAGATTTCAGAAAAAGAAGCTAGTCAGGGGCCTTTCTGAGACAAGCTGGAGACCTACAATAGGGTAGGCTCCAGAGGGGTATGAAGGTGAGTTTAGCTGAGACCTCTAATAGCAGGGGTCACAGAGACTGAAGAGACCACCCTCTAACTAAACAGGACTCCTAGTGGAGGAGGTTGAACACCAACCCATCCACAAACTCTTTCCCCTATCTACGAGATGTGCAGAGATAAAGAAAAGAACAGAAATGGAGGATTGTCAAACCAGTCCTTGACCACACCATAGCAGAGAGCCAGCCCCTGACACTAGCAACTTCACTCTCCTATACTTGTAGATAGGCGCATAGCATAGCTATCTTCTTAGAGCCTCTACTCAGGAAAGGATCAAAACAGATGCTGAGAGTCACAGCCTAAGATTAGATGGTTGGTGCACAGGGATATTGGTGAAGAGTTGGCTGAAGGATAGAAGGACCCAGAACAAACAGGAGCTTCACAAGAAAACCAAAAGAGCCAATGAACCAGAGCCCAAGGCGGCCTGTGGAGAATGAAGTACCAATTAAGTACCATGCATGGACTGAATCTACAGCCCATATATATATATATATAGGTATGAGGAACTTGGTTTTCTTGAAGTTTCCCTAGTAAGGGGAGTAGGAAGCTGTTTCTTTTTAAAATTAATTTATTTTTTATTAATTACATTTTTCATTTTGTATCCCAGCTGTAGCCTTCTCCCTCATCCCCCCCCAACCCCATCCTCCCTCCATGCCCCTCTCCAAGTCCAGTGATAGGGGAGGTTCTCCTCACCTTCCCTCTGACTCTAGCTTATCAGGTCTCATCAGGACTGGCTGCATTGTTTTCCTCTGTGGCCTAGAAGGCTACTCCCCCCTCAGGGGGAGGGGATCAAAGAGTAGGCCACTGAGTTCACATCAGAGACAGTATCTGTTCTCCATATTAGGGAGCCCACTTGGAGACTGGGCTGCCATGAGCTACATCTGAGCAGAGGTTTTAGGTTACCTCCATGAATGGTCCTTGGTTGGAGTATCAGTCACAGAAAAGACCCCTGGGCCCAGATTTTTTTGGTTCTGATGATCTCCTTATGTAGGTCCTGTCACCTCCAGGTCTTTCTATCTCCCCCTTCTTTCATAAGATTCCCTGCACTCTGCAGAAAGTTTGGCTATGAGTATCAGCATGTTTTGATGCCCTGCTGGGTAGAGTCTTTCAGAGGCCAAAACCATACAATGGAAAAACAAAACAAAACAAAACAAAACAAAACAGCATCTTCAACAAATGGTGCTGGTCTAATTGGATGTACATGTAGAAAAATAAAAATCGATCCATACTTAGCACCCTGCACAAAACTAACGTCCAAGTGGATCAAAAGTCCTCAACATAAAAGCAGACACACTAAGAAGAAAAAGTGTCAAAAAGCCTTGAACTCTTTGGCACAGGAGACAACTTCCTGAACAGAACACTAACAGCAGAGGCTCTCAGAGAACCAATCAATAAATGGGATCTCATGAAACTGAAAGTTTCTGTAAAGCAAAGGACACTTGCTTCACCAGAACAAAACGACAGCCACAGACTGGGAAAGGATCTTCATCAACCCTATATCTGACAGAAGGCTAATATCCAGAATATGTAAAGAACTTAAGAAGTTAAAAATCAACAAATCAAGTAATGCAATTAAAAGATGGGGAGCTCTTTCTGACATGGACTTTGTTGCATGCTTTTCTGTCATTTTCCTCTAGTGGAGTTGCCTTGCCAGGTCACTGTGGATGAAGATACCTTCAATCCTGATGTGACTTGAAGTGCTCGGTGGGTTATTGGGAGTGGGAGGCTCTTTTCTGAGGGATAGGGTGGGACCAGGAAGAGACATAGGGACTGTGATTGAGATGTAAAGTGAACAACTGAATAAATAAAATTAAAGTTTTAAAAAATAGAAAGTAAAAACATCAAAAAAAAATGAGGTAATGCAGAAATGCTGTTGCTTTTCTATCAAAATGCAAATTTTCGATCATAGTACTTCAATGTTGGCCTAATCAGGAAAGTAAAAAACAAAACAAACAAATAAACACCTATTTTTAACATTTCAGTAAATTTAATAAAATGCTAATATCTTAGGTAGGTTAAGAAATGTTAAGACCTTAACTTCCTTGGTCAGTTTTATTCCTAGATATTTTATTCTCCTTGAAGCTATTATGAATGGGAGCATATCTACATTCGCCTTCTCTGTATTTTTGTTTTTAGTGTATAGAAAAGCTACTAATATATACAAGATGATTACATATTCTGCAATGTTGCTGAAATTGTTTATTGTATCTAGTTTTCTTGTAGAATTCTGGGATTCTCAGTGCCTTCATTCTAGATAAATATTTATCTGTTTCTACTAAGGAACACACATGAAAGTCTTTTTTTCTTTTTTTTGATTTATTTTTTTATTACAATTTATTCACTTTTTATTCCCACTGTAGCCCTCTTCCTCTTCTCTGAGTTCCAATCTGGCCCTCTTCTCCCCCTATGTTTCTTCCCTAGTCCGCTGAGACTGGATGTCTTCCCCCCATTGTATCTGACCTTAGCCTATCAGGTCTCATCAGAACTGGCTGCATCCTCTTCCTCTGTGGCCTGGCAAGGCTGCCTTCCCCCAAGGGAAGGTGATCAAAGAGCTGGTCATTGAGTCTATGTCAGAGAAAGTCCTGCTCTCCTTACTACAGAAGCCACATAGTGATAGAGCTGCCTATGCAATTAAAAACAAGGAAATAATGAAATTTGCAACAAATGGATGGTAGAAAAGACCATCCTGAGTGAGGTAATCAAGAAGCAGAACAACATGCATGGTATATACTCACTTATAAGTTGATATTAGCCATATAATATAGCATAACCATATTAAAATCTAGAGTCCTAAAGAAGAAAAACACAAGAAGGACCTTAGCCATCATTCAGAAAGACAAATAGTGTAAAGATAGAAAGGTAGAGAAAACACAGAACAGGAAAGGAGCTTACCACAGAGGGCTTCTGAAAGACTCTACCCAGCAAGGTGTTGAGGTAGATACTGAGACGCAGAGTTAAATTTGGGCAGAATGCAGGGCATCTTATGGAACAAGGGATAGATAGAAAGACCTGGAGGGGACAGGATCTCCACAAGGAAACCAACAGACCCCAAAATCTGGGCCAAGGGGGACTGACAGAGACCAATAATCCAACCAAGGAAGGGCAATGCATGGAGAGGACCTATAGACCATAAAAATATTTTTAATGTCATCAGTCCTTAACAAAATTACATGTAAATAATAGGGAGGAATGCAAATGGACAACAGTATGCTGGAATAGCATTTCACATTTCCTAACAAGCTGAAGAGCAAAGCCAGTGAAATAGCACATCAAAGTTACTGCATGACTCAGTAAATATATCAAAGGTTATGCAACAATAAATTACAAACTTATTTAACACTTCCCTATATACTATAGAAAATTACTGTATAAAAAGTTAATTATAGTATATTAATATTCACAGAATTTCAAGTGTTTTACTCTTTTTCAATAAGAATGTTCAAAGTTACAAAGGTTAAAAGCTTCTATTCCTACAGAAAATTTAAGGAGCTATTAAAATAAAATTTGTCAGATATTTCTAAAGCATCATTGTTAAAAACCCAAGATTCATTTAACAGTAAACTGTGTTAAGACTTATGATTTGTTCAAATAAAGATTCTAATTTTTAGACAACTGTCCTTTTCTGCCCACATACTTGCGTTAGCTCACACTTGCAAGATGACAATACAAAACATACAAACACATACCTGCAAATGTATGTAGTAAATACAGCACCTATTGATCATGTCCTGCATCTTCTAAACCCAGAGAGATTCTTGAGAAAACCTAAAATGTAAATCAAGTACTCTAGCAATTGTCTAGGTAAGAGCAATTGTATAAAATCCCTAAGTTAATAAATTGTATTTTCTTTCACCAACCCATTGTGACAATATGAATTATAGATGTTCTTATATACTGTTAGAAATTAGAGAAGACAAGACCTGTCTGATAGACATGTTTTAATGAACTCACATCTTGACTTTGATGTAGATAAATATGTAAATAGGGATTAAAAGAGTTGTTACTTGGTTAGCTCCTTAAAGAACCAGACAAGATAACATAGACCCCATGTAAAGTCAGTTCTGTAGCGACTACGCTGTGCCAATGGTGGGTCACCGGAGCATCCTTTGCTGTGAAAGATGGCATAGTAATTGTGGGCTCTTCAATAAGAAACATAAAATGCAATCATGAAACAGCCTCCAGAACCACTCAGCTGGAAATGCTGAGATGCATTCCACACTAGAAAATAACAGCTGTCTTCAAAGCAGCTTCTCATTGATTAGGGACTAGGGCAGCCCATTTTTAAGGCTTGCTCTCTGGAAACTTTACAGAGTTGTTTGTCATCTTGGAAACATGCATTGTTTGCTTTAGAAAAAAAATACATGTAACACTAGAATAAATACTAGGATTAAGAACCAAGACAATTGCTTTCTTGTCCTCCACCACATCAACAGTAAAACTATTTTGTAATCCTCCTGGTCCTTTTAGTTTAATTTCCTGTCCATGGCTAAGAAGCATCATTTGAGGACCCCAAAATATATACCTCAGTCTCTACAATGACTTGTTACAAGGCCAGGAATATCATATATTTGACACATACTACAAATTCTTCTATATCCTATCACATGTATTACAAATACCTCCCTGGACTGATCCTCAGATCCCTAACCCAACAGGTCTTCCCCATTTTACTGAATAAACATGACAACACTCAAGTCTCAAATATGAATATGTTTGTTCCTCTTAATTACCAACTCATGAAGAAAGCCTGCATTTTCTCCTCCCTCTAAACTATAAGTAAATCCACATCCCATTTCTCTATACTGTCAGACCTATTCATTTTTACCAAAGAAGTTATTGTGGGTTTTCCATTTTCATTTTTCTTGCCTCTATAGTTTGTTCTATGTTCACTTTGAAAAAAAAACATTAATCTCTTTAATAAATACTGAAAATAAAATATAATTAGGTCAATTTCTTCCTTTTTTTCTCACATCCAAGTTTTTCTTTAACTTTTATTAATTACAATTTATTCATTTTGTATCCCCCCATAAGCCCCTCCCTCCTCCCCTCCCTATCCCACCCTCCTTTCCCTTTCTGCATGCATGCCCCTCCCCAAGTCCACTGATAGGGAAGGTCCTCCTCACCTTCTTTCTGAACTTAGTCTATCAGTTCTCATTAGAAGTGGCTACAATGTCATCTTCTGTGGCCTGGTAAGGCTGCTCCCCCCTCAGGGGGAGGTGATCAAAAGGCAGGCAAATCAGATTATGTCAGAGGCAGTCCCTCTTCCCATTACTATGTAACCCACTTGGACACTGAACTGCCATGGGATACATCTGTAAGGGGTTCTAGGTTATCTCCATGAATAGTCCTTGGTTGGAGTATGAGTCTCTGGGAAGTTCCCTGTGTTCAAATTTACTTGTTCTGTTGCTCTCCTTGTGGAGATCCTGTCCTCTCCAGCTCTTGCTCTTTCCCACTTCTTACATAAAATTCCATTCACTCTGCCTGACAGTTGGCCATCAGGCTCAGCATCTGCTTTGATAGTCTGCAGGGCAGAGGCTTTCAGAGGCCCTCTGTGTCAGGTTCCTAGGTTGTTTCCTGTTTTCTTCTTCTTCTGATGTCCATCCTCTTTGCCTTTCAGGATGGGGAATGAGCATTTTAGTTAGGGTCCTCTCTTTTGCTTAGTTTGTTTAGATGTACAGATTTTAGCGGGTTTATCCTATGTTGTATGTTTATATGAGTGAGTATATACCTTGTGTGGCTTTTTGCTTCTGGGACAACTCACTCAGGATGATCTTTCCAGGTTCCACCATATACCTACAAATTTCATGATTTCCTTATTTTTCATTGCTGAGCAATACTCCATTGTATAGATGTACCACAATTTCTGCATCCATTCTTCAGTTGAGGGGCATCTGGGCTGTTTCCAGCTTCTGGCTATTACAAATAAAGCTGCTACAAACAGGGTTGAGCAAATGTCCTTTTTGTGTACTTGAGCCTCTTTTGGATATATGCCTAGGAGTGGTATGGCTGGATCTTGAGGAAGCGCCATTCCTAGTTGTCTGAGAAAGCTCCAGAATGATTTCCAAAGTGGTTGTACAAGTTTACATTCCCACCAGCAGTGGAGAATGGTTCCCCTTTCTCCACAACCTCTCCAGCATGTGTTGTCACTGAGTTTTTCATCTTGGCCATTCTGATGGGTGTAAGGTGAAATCTCAGGGTTGTTTTGATTTGCATTTCCCTAATGGCTAATGAGGTTGAGCATTTCTTTAAATACTTCTCTGCCATTCGATATTCCTCTACAGAGAGTTCTCTGTTTAGCTCTGTTCCCCATTTTTTAAGTGGATTACTTGGTTCTGCTTTTCAGCTTCTTTAGTTCTTTATATATACTGGATATGAGTCCTCTGTCAGATAAAGGGTTGGTGAAGATTCTTTCCCAATCTGTAGACAGTCGCTTTGTTTTGATGACAGTGTCCTTTCCTTTATAGAAGCTTTTCAGTTTCTTGAGGTCCCATTTATTGATTATTGCTGTTAGAGCCTGTGCTGTTGGTGTTCTGTTCAGGAAGTTTTCTCCTGTACCAATGAGTTCTAGGGTATTCCACACTTTTTTTTTTCTAGCCGATTTAATGTGTCTGGTTTTATGTTGAGGTCTTTGATCCACTTGGACTTCAGTTTTGTGCAGGGGGATTAGTATGGATCTATTTTCATTTTTCTACATGTAGACATCCAGTTGGATCAGCACCATTGGTTGAAGATGCTATCTTTTTTCATTGTATGGTTTTGGCATCATTGTCAACAATCAGGTGTCCATAAGTGTGTGGGTTTATTTCTGGGTCTTCTGTTCGGTTCCATTGATCCACCATTCTGTTTCTATGCCAGTACTATGCAGTTTTTATGTTGCTCTATAGTACAGCTTGAGATCAGGGATGGAGATACCTCCAGAAGATCTTTTATTGTAGAGGATTGTTTTAGCAATTCTCGGTTGCTTATTATTCCATACGAAGTTGAGAATTTTTCTATTCAGGTCTGTAAAGAATTGTGTTGGCAATTTGAAGGGAATTGCAGTAAATCTGGAGATTGCTTTTGGTAAGATGTCCATTTTTACTATGTTAATCCTGCCAAGCCATGAGCATGAGAGATCTTTCCATCTTCTCATATCTTCTTCTAATTCCTCAGAGACTTGAAAATTTTTTCATACAAGTCTTTGACTTGCTTGGTTACGGTTACACCATGGTACTTTATGTCATTTGTGACTATTGTGAAGGGTGTTGTTTCTCTAATTTCTTTCTCAGCCCTTTTGTCTTCTGTATACAGGAGTGCTACTGATTTTTTTTTTTTAGTTAATTTTGTATCTGGCCAATTTGCTGAAGTGCTTATCAGCTATAGGAGTTCCCTGGTAAAATTTTGGGGGTCACTCATGTATACTATCATATCATCTGCAAATAGTGATAATTTGACTCCTTGCTTTCCAATCTGTATTCCCTTGATTTCCTGCTACTGTCTTATTGCTCTAGCAAGGACTTCTAGCACTATGTTGAAAAGATATGGAGAGAGTGGGCTTCCTTGTCTTGTCCCTGATTTCAGTGGGATTGCTTTCCGTTTCTCTCAGTTCAGATTGATATTGGCTATAGGCTTGCTGTATATTGCCTTTACTATGTTTAAATATGTGCCTTGTATCCCTGATCTCTCCAATACTTTAAACATGAATGGATGTTGGATTTCTTCAAATGCTTTTTCAGCATCTAGGAAGATTATCATGTGGTTTTTTTTCTTTCAGTTTGTTAATATCGTGGATCACATTGATGGATTTCTGTATATTTAACCACCTCTGCAAACCTGGAATAAAGCCTACTTGGTCATAGTGGATAATATCTTTGATGTGTTCTTGGATTCGGTTTGCAAGTATTTTGTTAAATATTTTTGCGTCAATGTTCATAAGGGAGATTGGCCTGAAATTCTCTTTCTTTGTTGAGTCTTTGTGAGGTTTAGGTACCAAGGTGACTGTGGCTTCATAGAAAGAGTTTGGTAATGTTCCTTCTGTTTCTATTTTGTGGAATAGTTTGAAGAGAATTGGAGTTAGCTCTTCTTTGAAGGTCTGGTAGAATTCTGCGCTGAAGTCATCTGGTCTTGGGCTTTTTTTGGATGGGAGACTTTTGATGACTACTTCTATTTCTTTGGGGGATATAGGACCATTTAGTTGATTTACCTGGTCCTGATTCAGCTTTGGTAAGTCAAATCGATCAAGAAAATTGTTCATTTCATTTAGATTTTCAAATTTTGTGGAATATAGACTTTTGAAATAAGTCCTAATGATTGTTTGGATTTCCTCAGTTTCTGTAGTTGTGTCCCCCTTTTCATTTCTGATTTTGTTGATTTGGGTGGTGTCTCTCTGCCTTTTAGTTAGCTTGGCTAAGGGTTTGTCGATCTTGTTGATTTTCTCAAAGAACCAGCTCTTGGTTTCATTGATTCTTTGAATTATTTTATTTGTTTGTAATTGATTGATTTCAGCCCTGATTTTGATTATTTCCAGCCGTCTACTCCTTTTTGGTGTGTCTGCTTCTTCTTTTTCTAGGGTTTTTAAGTGGGCCATTAAGTTGCTGGAATGAGCTGTCTTGAATTTCTTCTTGAAGTCATTTAGTGCTATGAACTTTACTCTTAACACTGCTTTCATTGTGTTCCACAAGTTTGGGTATGTTGTGTCTTCATTTTCATTGAGTTCTAGGAAGACTTTAATTTCTTTCTTTATTTTTTCTCTGACCCAGCTGTCATTTAGTAACAAGTTGTTCAGTTTCCATGTATGTGTAGGCTTTTTGCTATTTCTGTTGTTGTTGAGGTCCAGCTTTATTCCATGGTGATCAGACAAGATACAGGGATTATTTCAATCTTCTTGTATCTGTTGAGGCTTGCTTTGTGACCAACTATATGGTCTATTTTGGAGAAGGTTCCATGAGGTGCTGAGAAGAAGGTAAATTCTTCTGTGTTTGAGTGTAAAGTTCTGTAAATGTCTGTGAGGTCCATTTGATTCATGACCTCTGTTAGAGACATTGTTTCTTTGTTCAATTTCTGTTTTGTTGACCTGTCCTTTGTTGAGAGTGGGGTGTAGACGTCTCCCACTATAAATGTGTGGGGATCTATATGTGGTTTAAATTTTATCAATGTTTCTTTAACAAATGTGGGCGCTCTTGTATTTGGGGCATAGATGTTCAGGATTGTGATGTCTTCCTGGTGGAATTTTCCCTTGATGAGTATCAAGTGTCCTTCCCCATCTCTTTTTATTAATTTTGGTTGAAAGTCTATGTTATCAGATATTAGAATGGCTACTCCTGCTTGCCTCTTGGGTCCATTTGCTTGGAAAGTCATCTTCCAACCCTTTACCCTCAGGTAATGTCTATCTTTGTGCCTTAAGTGTGTTTCTTGTATGCCACAGATTGCTGGGTTTTGTTTATGTATCCATTCTGTTAATCTGTGTCTTTTTACTGGAGAGTTGAGTCCAATGATGTTGAGAGAGATTAATGACCAGTAGCTGTTAGATCCTTTGATTTTGATGTTGGCTGTGGTCATAAGGTTGTGTGTTTGGTTGCTTTTTGTTTTACTGTAGTAGGGTTGATTATTTCCTGTGTTTTCTTGAAAGAAGCTAATTTTCTTGGGTTGTATTTTCCCTTCCAGTGTCTTCTGTAATGCTGGATTTGTGTGTAGGTATTGTTGAAATTTGTTTTTGTCATTGAATATCTTGTATTCTCCGTCTATGAGGACTGAGAGTTTTGCATGATATAGTAGCCTGTGTGACATCTGTGTTCTCTTAGGGTCTGCACGATATCTGTCCAGGCCCTTCTGGCTTTCATAGTCTTTGTTGAAAAGTCAGGTGTGATTCTAATGGGTTTGCCATTATATGTTACTTGGCTTTTTTCCCTTGCAGCTTTTAGTATTATTCTTTGTTCTGTATACTTACTGTTTTGATTATTATGTGGCAGGAGGATTTTCTTTTCTGGTCAAATTTGTTGGGTGTTCTGTAGGCCTCATGTATTCTTATTGGCTTCTCCTTTAACTTGGGGAAATTTTTTTCTATAATTTTGTTGAAAATATTTTCTGGGCCTTGGAGAAGGGAGTCTTCTTTATCCTCTATACCTATTATCTTAGGTTTTGTCTTTTCATATTGTCTTGGATTTCTTGGACGGTCTGTGTCAAGAATTTTTTGGATTTAACATTTTCTTGGACAGATACATCGATTTCTTTCATTGTATCTTCCACACCTGAGATTCTTTCTTCAATCTCTTGTAGTCTATTGGTTATGCTAACCTCTGTAGTTCCTGTTTTCTTCCCTAAGTTCTTTCTCTCTGCAATTTCCTCCATTTGTGTTTTCTTTAATTTTTCCAATTCTATCTTCAGATCTTGATCCATTTTGTTGATTTCCTTCACCTCTCTGACTGTATTTTCCTGTTTTTCCATCACTTCTTTCAGCTGTTTGTTTGAACCAACCTCTGTTTCTTTTATTTCATTCAGTGCTTTAAGCATTTCCTTTCTAAAGGCCACAAACTGTTTGGCTGCAACTTCCTCTATTTCTTTACGGATGGCAATATTCTGTTTGAGTTTATCTTCCTCTGTGTCTTTACGTATCTTATTTCTTTCCTCTGTTATCATCTTCATGAGCATAGTTGTTAGGTCATCTCCTTGGATTTCAATTATGCTGGGGTGTCCAGGGCTATTTGCCCCTGGGTAACTGGGTTCTGGATATGACATATTGCTCTGTCTTTTGTTGCTTGAGATTTACGCTGTCCTCTATCCATTGGGCTATCTTAGGTGTTTGGGGTTATTTTCTGGTGGTTCCTGTGGTGGAGAGAATCCCCTTGGCAGAAAGCTGGTTTTTCCTGAGGGAAGTCTTCTCAGCTTTTTGGGTATAGTCCCTGGAAGGCTGGCGTTTTTTCAGGAGTTGCTGCTGCTCGCCTCAGGGATAGAGACCTGAGTAGTAACTGTGGTCTTTGTTTGTTCGTCGAGAGGGTTCTCCTCTCATCCAGGGAAGTCCTGAAGACAGCTGCACTGTTTCTGGGTTTCTTGCTGAAAAACACGATCGCTGTTGTTTTAGGGCCCAGAGTTCAGTCTCTTGGTCGCTGTACAGGAAATGTTTTCTGGCTCCTCAGACGCCCTGTTCTCCCGGCGTAGCCATCTTGTCCCCCCTCTAGCTTTCTATCCACCTCCAACTTTTTATGTCATGTTTTCACTACCTTATCAATAAGCTGTCTAGCTTGTTATTGTGACATACATTTATATGTATATGAATGCACCCACATATAAGTAAAACTCAATGAATCCATTTTACTCTTTTGTGTATATATGGTTTTGGGACTCAACACTTCTAGCTAGGGGACTCAAAGCTAGAAGAAACTATTTTTTTCTCTCTGCAATCATTAATTGCCTATAAATGAGAACCCTATAGGTCATCTCTAGAGATGAGAACCCACAAAATTCATTCCCCCTTCTGCTTAGCATGTTTACAGATATTGCCATTGTTCAGAACTTATGTATGCAACAATTTTGTGTAAGATTATTTCACAGCAGACATGCTGGTATTCTGGCTTTTCCAATATTTATGCACCCTCTGTAGCAACGTTTCCTGAGCTGTACATACAGGAGCTGTCATGTAGTTATAGTAATTGAGTCTGGTTTTCCCATCAGAATTGTTGATCTCTATATCACACTGATATCATAACAGTGAAGTCAGATCTGATTATCTTCATTTTCTTTTAAAATGTACTTGATTGAATATTTTAGAGTTCCATAGATGTTTGTTGAACATATTCATCTTCATATGACTGCCAACTCCACCCAGATACACACTTTATTTTATAAACACTCAGGTATTATATCCTTGTTTTAAAAATCTATTGAGTCCTATCAGTGTTTTCTATATAATCTTATATGTGTGGATATCTTCCTATTGTAATCAATGCTAACTCTAAGTATATCAGAAACTTTTAACTCTTGAACTACCAGATACATTTTAAATTTTATTTATAGCTCTACAAGTATTTCTCACCAATTAATCTTTATTTCAACATTCTATCACTCCCTGCGTTTTCAGCATAGTTATGGTTATGGTTCTCCATTTTAATGTGCTATGATGTTTTCAGCACAGTTATTGTCACGGTTTCCCACAATAATTACGCTGTTTTAACAGCATAGTCTTGGTCATGATTTGCCACAGTAACACTCCAGATATTGTCAGCATTGTCATGCCCACAGCTTACAAACCTCCAGTTTTCTTCTGAATCCAAGTATGTGAAAAATCTCATCAAAGCATTGTTGCTAGTTGGAAAAAGTTTTATATAAGAGCTAAGAATAACTTACTTCTAGACAAAATTTGGAGAGAGAGAGAGAAAAATCATTTTCTGGGTTCTGTTTTCTTTCACTTGTTAACTACAAAATGCTACTTTTAAGCACAGTACAGGAAAACATATGAGGCTTTCACTCCAGTAAGGTAATGCCTCAGCCTATGTTCTTCTGTGATCTGATAAAGAAAACACATGCACACACACATACACAAAACGCTGTGAATAAGTACTTTCAGAAGTAATCTTTCATGGGACAAATCAGGATCAAGCTAGCCTGACTTAAATAATGTGCTACTTAGAATCTTTAGACTCTCCTTGGACCCTGAAAAGCAATCTTAGATTTGCCTGTTTGCTTGCTTGGTTCTTTTTCCTTTTACTATTTCAGTATAGCTTGGAACATCAAAAATAAGCAAAAGTCTTTCCTGAGTAGTTATCAATTTAGTAATGACTATTGTTCCTTTTTTTGTATTGAACGTGTTTATGTTGTTACCTTCAAAGAAACAAGTAGGTCCTCCAGCTTCTGGGTTTTTGAACACTAGTAACTGAGCACTAGCGAACTCTGTGTGGATGGTGGATGACTTTATAAGAAAGGTTTGTTCTTCCCCAAGGTACTAGCATAACAATACAGTACAAAAATTAGTGTATAATTACTCATAAAATAACAACTGCCTACAAGCCACAGCAAATGTCCCTCCCCATAAATAAAACAGTTTTCTGCATGTACCTTAAGTGTAGGCTTTCTGCAGGTACCACTCGTGGATATTACAAGATGCATGAAATTGCTAAAAGTGCTCTGACTCTTAGAGCACACAAGGCAAATATGAGATAAAGATCACTGGAGCTGTTTTTCTGCCTTGTGGTGTTAATTAAATGTCAATACTCCCTTTTCTTGAGAAGGTCAGAATTAAATTCATATTCTCCTCAGAGAAACAAAGAATCGGAAAGTTGAAGTCACCTTTGTAAGCTACCTCATATTGTTTTGAAAATTTACCGGGAGTTATTTTACACTCATGTACTTTTTTACCATTATTTAAAGCCGTAACTTGTAAAACACATTCTGTACATTTTATCTGAGTGTTAAATTTTCCAGTTTCCAAGAAGTTAACATTGATGCATTTGTGTTAGGAATTTTTTAATGTTGTTTGGTGAAATTTTAAGATTAAATATGTCTTTCAGCAAGAATAAATGTATTTATTTAAGAGGAAATTCTACATACTTATAAAATGAGCTAGTTATTATAGATTATTAAAAAGAAATCAATACAAAATCTCAATAATACTCAACACTTAAGGTGACTAAATCACATGAAATTATGCAAAATCTTAGAGCCTAAGATAGGTGTCAGTGCATATCTACCCAAAGATTATGCTGGAGGAATGCACAGTTTCAGGGATGACTAATAATTAACAGTATTGATAGAGATAAACCCAGAAGTGTCTGTCAAGAATTCTCAGTGCTAAGATAATTCTTCTGAAGGTGTGGAGAGAACAGTTGGTTTCAAAACAAGTTTGCACTCCCACTAGCAATGAAGGAGTGTTACCATTTCTAAATTTTGGGCAAAGTGCAGGGAGTGGTATGAAAGAGTAGGGGAATAGAAAGACCCACAGGGGACAGGAAATCCATAAGAAAACCAACAGAGCCAATAAATCTCAGCCCATGCGGACCTGCAGAGACTGATGCACCAACCAAGGACCAAGGACCATTCACAAAGAGGACCTAGAACCCCTGGCACAGATGTAGCCAATAAGCAGCTCAGTCTTCATGTGGATTCCCTAGAAAGAGGAACTGGGGCTGTCTCTGACATGGATTCTTTTGCCAGCTCTTTGATCACTTCCCTCTGCTGGTGGTGGCAGGGCAGGGGCATTGCCACACCACAGAGGAAGAGGATGCAAGCAGTCCTAATGAGACTTGATAGGCTGGGGTTGGATCGTAGGGGAGGAGGACCTCTACCATTCTGGGAAATAGGTAGGGGAATAGGGAGTAAGAAGGAAGGTGAGAGGATGTGACTAGGAGGAGATGGGGGAGGGCAGCTACAATTGGGAGGTAAAGTGAATAAATTATAAAAAATGAAGTTAAATTAAAAAGAAACAAAACATTTAAAATGGTCTAAACATTGAAAAAAATGATGATTCTTAAAGGAATAAGATTAAAGAATGTATACATAGAAAGACCACAATAACAAATGAATCAAAGGAACTATTACAGGATGGAGGGAAATGACATCACACGTGGAACTGTGTGTCATTAAATAAACATGAAAAAGCAAAAACAGCATTCAAAAGAGGCAATATTCAAGAAAATTTTCTGTTTGAATCTTGGGAAAAGATCAGAGGTTAAAATTGACAATGCACTATCAGTTTTATGGTGATGTGAAATGTTGACAATAACACAAAAGCTGAATGAAATGACAGGCTCCAGGTGTGAAGATTTTAGACATATATCATGACATATAATCATGATATAGATTGTGATAAATGAAAAATGTTATCTTAAATTACACATAAATAATAATGCTTTGGCTACAAAATTTAACAAAGCAGATAGAATTGAAAAAAAAAACAATTAAAAGATGCTTTCAGCATCAAGGTTCACCATACATATTTACATGGATAAAGGCATATTTTCTATTTTTACTTTTTGGATTTATCTATGGGCTTAAAAGATAACTTGATTAAATTTATAAAAGTTATAAATTATTTTAAGTTTAAGGTAAGAAGTTGAGCTTTGATCTTTGGAGATTTTATTAATAAAGAAAACAAATGCTCCAGACAAAAACAAAACAAACAAACAAGGTGTGGGGGAGACCTAATCAGTGTGCTTGGAACACACCCACCATACCTGAAGGTCTCCAGAACCTCAAGGAATGCAAACAAACACAAACAACTTTAAGTGTTACAATCCAAAAGGAGAAGTGAAACCGAGTCTCCACAATAATGTATTTGAACAAACTGTCTCATTAGCTAGGAGACAAACTTGTTTACATGGAAACAAGCAGAAGTGTGGAGAAGGTCTGAAAAAATTACTGTTAATAAATGTGACCTGATCATGCCTGATACGTAGAGACTTAGCACACACACATATATGACCATGTACATCTTCACATTCACATGGACCAGGCAGTCATCATATGCTAAGGAAAGTGTGGGAGAAAGTAAAAGGTCCTGGAGGAGATAAGACCCAATAAGGAAGACCAGCAGTGTCAACTAGCTTGGGCCCATAGGGGTTTACAGAGACTGAGGCACCAACCCTAGAGCATGCATAGACTGGAACCAGGCCGGTGACACAGATGTGACTGATGGGCAGCTTGGTCCTCATGTGGGTCTCCTAGCAGCAATGAGTGTGTTGGGCATTTCTGACATGGACTTAGTTGCCTGCTTTTGGATCACACTCTATCTGCGCTGCCTTGTCTGGCCTCAGTAGCGGAGAATTTACTAAGTCCTGTTGCAGCTTGATGGGCAGGGTTGGTTTATAAAGGGAACTCTCCTTCTCTGAGAAGAAAGGGCAGTGGTAAGGACGTGACCGTAGGAGGATAGGGCCAGGAGAAGATGAGAAAGAGAGCTGTTGTCAGCATGCAAAATGAAGAAATAAATCACTTTATTAAAAAAGAAAAAAATAAACCAAACCACCACCACCACCAAAAAAGAAATAATGCCTCTATATGTTTTATAACACATATTTTTTAACATCACAGCACATAAATTTACTTAGTGATATTACTAAATGATATGAAAAACACATATTTAATTTTGTACAAATCTGCTTGTGAAAGGCAGTTTTCCTTCATATGTCCCATCACTTAAATTTTCAGCCATTCAGAGTTATTCAATACAAAGATTAATTTAACAGTTCCTAATTTATGCTAAGAATTTTGAGAAAAATTCTTGCCATCTGCAGAAATATTGAACAATTGCATCTGTCCACATATTTTGCCTATCTTATTAATTTGTTCTAGTATCCCTAGGGTTTAAACTCTATTTACTATATTCAAAATAAAATATCAGCTATTTGATTTGAAATTGTTTTATTGCAGTATTCTTATTTCACAAATTATTTTAATAGTATCTTTAAGAAAAATCAATTTTTTTGTGTTAAGACTCAGCCCTTTTGTCCTTTTATTTTTATTATTTCTTTTTTTATTGTTTATTATTAGTAGTTACATTTTATTAACTCTGTATTTCAGCTGTATCCTGCTCCCTTATTCCCTCCCAAACCCACCCTCCCTCCCTCATCTCCTCCCTGCCCCTTTCCAAGACCACTGATTGGGGAGGACCTCCTCCCCTTTCGTCTGGCCCTGTTTTATCAGGTATCTTCAGGTCTGGCTGCAAAGTCCTGCTCTGTGGCCTAGCAGAACTGTTCCTCCCTTGGGGAGTGGGGAGTCAAAGAGCCTGCCATTGAGTTCCTGTCAGAGATAGTCCCTGTTCCCCTTACTATGGGAAATCAATTGGTTATTGAGCTACCAAGAGCTTCGTCTGAGTAAAGGTTCTAGGTTATATCCATACATGGTCCTTGGTTGTAGAAACAGTTTTAGAAAAAAACCCTGTGCCCAGATATATTTCGTCTCTGTGTGGCTCCTATCTTTTCCCTGTCATACTAGCTCCCCTTCTGCCGAAGGTTTGGTTATGGTATATACTCGCTTACATAGACCTACAAGAAATGAAAAACATAATGAAGTCTATACACCTAAAGGAGATAAACAAGAAAGCAGACATGAGGTAAGATGATCAATCTTCACTTAGAAAGACAAATGAAATGTGCATTGGACGTATGACAGGAGTCTACCGCAGAAGGCATCTGAAAGACCCTACCAAACAGCGTTTCAAAACAGATACTAAGACTCATAACCAATAATTTTATAAAAGGAACAATTTGACACTACCTGTCTATGTATAAACTTATCAATCTCAACAACCAATATATTTTCCAGTATTTTACATATTTCTACATATATAATTTATAGTTTTAATTAAATAAATCTGTAATTTGGTTGTTTTCCCATGTGTTATGGGTGTCTTATTGTGTTAATATTAACTAACGTGCTATTTTTTCCATTTGACATGATCTATAATTGCTAAAAAATACTATGTATATTTGTATAAGTCTGTTTTCCAGCCACTGTATTTCCACTGTTCTCTCTTTATCTATATATTTTTCAATATTGGAGATTTACTGTAGTTTTAAACTCATAATTAAAATAGATTTTTTAATGACTGTTTAAGCATCCTTTTCTCAAGTCATTGAGTCCTTTTGGGTTTTTGGACTTTCTCTTTAAATTTTAGAATCAACATAGTAATATTTACAAAAATGCCTGTTGGTGGTATTTTCATTAGGATGTGTTCCATTTGTATATCAAGTGTGAACACATGTTAGCAATATGAATTCTTCCAACTCGTCATCATGGTGTAATGCCCTTTCTTTGGGTCTTCCTCCAATCCTTCAGCAGTGTTCAGCTGGTCTAAACACACAAGTTTGTATATATTGCTGGGCTTTTGACCACTCAGGACAATTTGTGAATGATGGGCTTTTAACAAAAATATATATATATATTTTAATTTTATACGTATATAGGTGTCTGTGTGAGCATATGCCATGTGTATACAGTGTCTGCAGCTGCCAGAGAGGGTGCTTGATCCTTTGTAGCTGGAGTTATAGGCAGTTGTGAAAAGCCTGATGAGGGTGCTCAGAATTAAACTCAAGTCCCCAGGAAAAGCACCAAACACTGGTAACTACTGAGGCATCTCTCCGGCCCCACTGTAATTTTTATTTGAGAAAAACTATAAACCATTTAAGTATTTTTAAATTTCTTTTGTTCCCATCCTTCTTCCTATTAGATCTTTTTGGATAATATTTATTAATTATATGATTATTATGGCCATTGCTGATTGTTTCCTTGGTTGTTTAGAATGAATCTACACATGGGGACATCAAATACGTTTTCCATTTATGTTGCTGTTATTTTTGAATGTATGTAATATTTACATTCAAGTACTTCTTGTAATCTCATATTTCTGCAAAAATTTCTCATCTGCCTCATTGTCCACCTCTGTCAAAATAGTTTATTATACTAATTATAATCATATTAATTGTTTGTTTTTATGTTTTCTGTAAGTGCTAACACTTGGGTTCTATAAGATCATATAGATCTTATAGATCTATATCAGGAATAAATGAGGAGAAAAAAATCACATTTTTGGTTTTGCATATAACCTGTGGAATTCTTTTATTTACTTATTTAAGTTATTTATTTTATGCTCTTTGTCACACATTATAATTAACCTGATCTTTGTGGGGTTATTTTTTTCTTTTTTTTGGAGATGAATGGGGTTTAAAAAAATTATCCCTTTAAATGGACACCTACACATAACTTCATCTGTTAAATTAACCTAAGAGTGTGGGTTTCTCCAGCTTTTACTTGGTGGGGGAAGATGTGCTGTGGCTTTGTATTTCTGTAGTTATAATTTGTACTAGGAATGATAGTTTTGGGGACAGGGTAACATCTGCTCCTAAAGACTGAGTCTCTCCATGGTTTTTTATCTGCAAAGAGTCTCTTTGAATTCTCCTACCTTTTTCTTCCCCATCTCAGCCATATCCCTCCTTCCTTTTATGTTTAAAGCATGCTATTATGATACAAGTTGGGAACCTACACAGGTTCAGATATTCATACATGCAACCTCAGCACTCCATACCTAAGGCTAGGCAGGGGTATATGGAGTTCAAAACCAGTCTTAGCTATATAGTGATATATAGTTTCTACCATGTGTACAAAAGATATTGGGCAAAGCACAAGATCTTTTATTTGACTCTCCTGAATGGAAAAGTGTTTCATTTTTCCTGAGAAATTCACCATTTTTTTTTTCTTCTCCCACAATGCCTTTTTCTCTAACAGAGATGGGGACAAATGTCAAGAAATTTCTTTTTGGTCTTCTTTTTGTGTCTTTCCTCCTGACATTAGGTCTCATCATCCTCATTTCTGAGACTCTTATTATATTGATTATTCTAAAAGCATTTTGTAGGATATGATATCAAATTATGTATTAAATGTAAAACATAGCTGTCAACCAACTTATATACCATCTAAAACAATTTCACACTATTATTTTATTGGGTCATCACAAATTAGCTGCTTAAAAATCCTTTTTTTCCATCTGCAGATATGCAAAGTGAGAATTAAAAGTACTTTAATAAAGTTATCCATAAAATTCATATAAATTTTATTCATTAATAGTCAAAATATAAGATAACTAACCAAATTAAGCAAGGAGTCTTCATTCATCCACACAGATTGAGAATCCACTGTGCATTCTGTGATAAAAATGCAAAGAATAAAATAGAAATCTCAAAAATGTGATTTTTTTTCTCCTCATTTATTCCTGATCCTTTCGATATCAAGTCTGACTACTTCTTAAAACAGCTAGAGATTATGTCAAAAATTAATAACAGATTTTATATTACTCTACATTTTTAATTACTATACTGTTATATTTGTAGGGCTCATTAATACTATGCAAAATTTCAGAAGGCAGAAAAAACAAATGTAACACTTTGATAGTAGTAAACACAGAGAGTATCTTAATTACTAAAAAATGAATGGATGTTCCATACATCAACAAGGTTGGGTGGAGAGCTATGTTCCCATGGAGTTTTTAAAAAGTTGTTGTATTGGCTTAGAACCTAGTAAGATGTTGACTTGAAAAATTATATCATGTAACATGTACTGGAATGCTAATAGAAAAGGGTATTATTATTTTACAAAAGAGAAAACTAAAAATGTTATCATATTTTCTGTACAAATGAATTAATTTTAAAAGCCATGTTCTGTATTGACATGCTCCTAACATGAATCCTCAGACTCTGTTTTCTCTGTGTAGTTAACATTTTACTTGGAAAGACACAACTTGCACAGCACTACAATACATACATTTATCAAAATTAGCAAACTTCTTACAATACCTACTTTGCCATTGTTTTTCCTAGAGCCAAATCGCTGGTTTTAGGAAAGTACTTCTTTTTTTTTAATTTTTATTATTAGTTACATTTTATTAACTCTGTATCCCAGCTGTATCTCGCTCCCTCATTCCCTCCCAATCCCACCCTCCCTCTCTCACCTCCTCCCTGCCCCTTTCCAAGTCTCTTTGACTTCCCCACCCCCCAAGGGAGGAGCAGTCCTGCTAGGCCACAGAGGAGGACTTTGCAGCCAGTCCTGAAGATATCTGATAAAACAGGGTCAGATGAGGGGAGAAGGTCTTCCCCAATCAGTGGACTTAGAAAGGAAAGTACTTCTGAGGCATGATAAATATCATGAAAACTATATAACTTGGTTTGGGAAAGCATAGCTCTGTTTCCAGTCAAGGAGTTAGGGGGTAAGGATAGTGCATCATTATCGAGATTGTGCATTAATTGTCCAGACGACATCATGGCCATCATTTCCAGTCCTGTGTGATCCCTCACAGAGTAAAACCTTGATCTTCACTCAGTATGTTCTGTATTTCCAGAATCTACGGGAAAATGAGAAGCTTATTGAGAAGAGTATGTTTCAATACTCAAAGGACACAAAGTTTTGCTTCAGTGATTGGCTTGTACCTTTAATTCTTCATTATATTCGTTAGAAGTAACAGGCAATTTATCAAATAACAATTTATCAAGTAACAGTACAAATTTCAGTAACATATGAAATAGGTGAACTGTAAGTCTCATGGTGGAGTGGAACTCCATTGACACATTTCTTTTCTATTTGCTTCGACTTAGGACAATGTCAAGTACCTGTAATGATGACCTGGACTTCAGCCTGGCCGGGCTCTAGGTGAAGGGATACATGTCTAACTTCATCTTGAATCTGTGATGTTTGTCAACTCTGATGCCAACACCAATCTTATATGATTATGGCAATTATCCGAATAATACAAATTGGAGCCCTTGGATGTGATCTACCACACTATAAGCATTCAATATCTTTATTTAAAATTTGAAAATTATGACTTCTTTTATTATTCGCATGTTTTTCTATCTTCATCTTTCATTATTTTTACATTACTGTATCAGTGTTTGGAGAATTGTTCTCAAAGCTAGAGGTCAAATTTTATATAAATGAATAAATTCAATAAATGTGTCAAATCTATCTACGCAGTGCTCTATCTTCAGCCTATAAGGTTTGATCAACTGCCATCCAGTCAGAATCAAGTACATAAGTTCCAAATAAAAGGGTGATAAACATTTTTAATATGAGGAATTGAGGGCCTTCCCCAGGCTGTTAATAGTGAATCACCGCTAGCCTAATGCAATAAGATTATATACAGAGAAGAGCTTGTAAAAAAATGCTTTGACATACTATAGCCACTAAAAATTATTAAGATTAATTGGAGTCATAGAATCTCAAGAACTCTGGGGAAAAAAAATGAAGTAATTCAGTCCAAATATCAGAGGCTGTGCTTTGAGCTACAAATTTTCCACACTCCTGCTGTTTTTTGACATTATATGGCCCCAGCTACTCACCCTTCCTTTACAGTCCTATAAGAATCTAAGGCTTTAATACCGTGCCCTCCTGAAGTTTCATTTGCAATCGAGGCATCAGGCAGGATGGAGTTGCTGTGTGATTCTCTTCTCCTTAAAAACGTATTATCCCCTAATGGTATCTCCTCACCTTCCCACCCTTCCTGGGAGAGAACAGTCTGTGGCAGTTTAGAAATATGTGCTGTAAATTGGCAGGCACAAGCACCCTAAAAGACTATAAAATAAACATGAACCCCTTTGAAAAAAAAATCTTTGTATTTTCATCACATCCCTTGTAAGCTAACACACTGCACTGTTTACAGTCTACCACTACAATATATTTTGAAACGATTACCTTCTTCTGAGTCGTTTGTGTCATAATGTTCTCCATAGGTACCCATAAAATGAAAATGTAAGCCGTTTTTATTGGCCACACTACATCTTAATTGAAAATATTAAGGGGGATTGCTCTCCTACTGATTTTTCCCTCCATTTAATTGGCTAATCATATGATATTTTTAATGGAATAATCGTGAAAGAAAATATGAATCTAATTTAAATTCAAACTGGATTTGGGATATTTAAGAGATTATCCCAGAGTAGCAGAGGGTACATGAGGCAATAAACATCTGCTCAGTCCTGACCACTAGCCTTCATGTTTATGAGCTTGGGGGATATTTATTTTCAGGAGACATGATTCTCTACATTTGGGCTTCAGCTGTTTTACTGCTGTGGTTTTAGTGAAAAAAAATTTAAATTTATCAGCAGATTTTTATCCATTTTTTAACTTTTTTTTTTTTTTTTTTTTTTTTTTTTTTTTTTTTTTTTTTTTTTTTGCACCTCCACACAAATGTGATTCTGAAAAATGGGAAATTATCTCAGGGAACTACTTCACTCTACTGAGATGAAAAAAAAAAATCAGCTATTAATTTATTGCTTGCTAGAAGAAGTGTAAACAGATAAGCCAAACTAGTAATAGCTAGCCATGCTGCAGTGTATGGCAGCTACAGTGATAGAAAATTACATATTTCATTCATGTAATCACTGAAGTGCTTTTCAGTAACTTTCATTTTTGTGATACAGTAAATCTACTCTAAGTTAAACAAAGAAATGGAGGTCCCGACCACATCAAAGTGTTGGTAACAGTGAGAGTGAAAGGATAGCCGCTTACAAAGATCATTCCTCCTGTTTTAGAAGTATCAAGTATATGGGCAACCACAGGCAAGGGTCTACAACAAATCACCACTGCATAGAGCAAGTGATGACCCTTGTGGTGGTCTAGATGGCAGTGTTTATAAAGCGTCCTGTTAGGCACCCTAGGGCATATGAGAGGAATTCCACAATTTTCATGAACAAACTTGTGGCTACTCTCACCACATATCCTGAGTCTTACATTTGCTCATGGTAATCCTGGCATTTCTTCTGCTGACGTCCACTGTCCTACAATATTGTATGCACAATGGTAGTCAAATCAGTACAGTTCAAAATGTTCAGTTGTCATTAGTGTTTGAGCAAAAGCATGGCCTATCCCTTTCTGGTTTTTATTCTACTTTCCAAAGAAATTTCAGGAATATACTTTGTGTTTCTCCAAAACCCCAAGTAACTCTTGTAATACTACACTTTTGGTGTTTCTTTTGGTTTCTACCATATGGATTCAGTGAGTGGTTTTTGAGGCTTAAGTGAAGATTAGGTGAAAGATCTCATCACTTATTTAATGCCATTGTTATTATATCAACTCATCAAATTGTTCTTCCCTTTGATATAGTTTCAACAGCCATTCCTTCTTGGCTTTGCATCCCATATCTGGGTTGTGGTGGTTACTACTGGCATTTAATGCAATGTCTGCTTATTCTCCCTGGCTACAAACTACCCACAAGTCACTGGCACTTTCATTGCTCTGAACTTGGATTTGGGAGAGGGCATAACCTATCAGTATATCTTTACTGTCCAAATTCAGTTACCCCATGAGGATTAAAATGTGAGGCCCATTATAGACTTCTAATAGGCCTCTCTGATGTTACAGCCCCCGTCCTGAGACTGACTTTGAGATTAGTGTTTGATTTGTGACTACTTCCGTGGAAAGATATGAGATTTTAAAAGCATTTGGAAAGCTACAAGAAAGAATGAAGGTAGTAATTTTAAAATTCTACTTTATTAAGAAATGCAGTTTACAATTTTTGTCTTAGATCTTTCACTAAAAAAATTAGCTATTGAGTAAAGCAAACAAAACCATTATTGATTGCCAGTGACACAAATGATAATTTTTGTTCATTGTAGTCCAGAGCAAAATATCTTCCCAAGGTAAATGTTTCATCTAACAATAATTCATTTTTATTCTGGACCAAGAACTCAATGACATTGCAGCTAAGAAGGCAGAAGGAACTAAAAGAGAGAATAACACATCTGGGAGAGAGATCAAAGTTAGGTTAACTGAATCATGAGGCAGAAATGTGTAAGCAAATATGCTCTGTAACCTTATAATACTGTTTCTGTTGCTGCATACCTAAAGTGTGTTTTGAGAGGGGCAGAAGAAGTAAATCTTTTTATGTGGCCTGACATAAAGATATAGCCATGCATTACTTAACAAGAAAGATGCACTCTGAGAAATGGGTTGCTATGAAATGGGATCAGTACAAACATCATATAATTGACTTATGCAAAATAAGAAGGCTTTGATACTGGTTTGTGTGTGTGCATTCCTGTCTACAAGATGTATTTTATCACTTCAGACTGCAGTTGACAACTTGAATGTCCAAAATACACTCTCTGATATGATTTGCTTTAGCAGTGAATTAAGTATATTAATCTCAGCACGCTGTTGAAGTGTCTGCTACACCCTTCTGCATGCATAAAATAGAGAAAATACTGAGTTTTCTGAACTTGAAGATCTTCTTTCTAAGTTTTCTTTTCTCTTTGTCAATGAATCAAGAGATCCCTGACTTATTATTATACACATTGGAGTATCAAGTTTTTCTGCAAGCCATTCCTGACATTCAATTCACACTGAAAACTAGGTATTAACACCCATGTCATATGGCTGAGGACAGTTTTTCTGTTTTCTATTCTAGAATCTTTACATATTGTCTTAACATAAGATGTAAGATGTGTATTTCCAAATGTTAAGCATCAAAATAATAACCATAAGAGAGTAACACTTCCATGCATTTCATCTTGTGAATTTATATAAATTATTTTGAAACCATAAGAAAGATAAAGCAATAAACAGAATTGGTTAAATTAATACATATATATTATTCAAAATTACATATAAATATATTTGTGGGTGTGGAAGTAGTGAGGGGTACTTATTTATTAGAGTCACACATAGGCAGTGATCCAGGTTTCAGAAAAGAGCTCTGACCCAATAGAAAGACCACAAATTCAGTAGTTATTTGTATCATGAAGCTGAATGTCTCAGCTAGTCTTCAGTCTGCTTTAGAATCCTGGAGAAGTAGAATCCTGAATACTAGCAAAGGAATGCCTCAGCAGCAGGATAGATGTACTTGCAAGCAAGAAAATTACTAAGCGTTTCCTTTTTCTAAGTCTTACCTTGGCTGCCACCAGATGGTACAAACCAGATTTAGGGTACATCTCCAGATCACTGTGAACCAATAAAGAAAATCCTTCACAGGTGTGCCCAGCTGCTTAGAATTTAGTTGAGTCCTGATATAATCATGTTGATAACAAAGATTAACAACCACAATACCTATCAAAACCTCCTGTGGATGCCTTCTTCAAAAAGTCACAATTTTATTAGTGTATTGCAGTCATAGAGAACAATGAATTTCATTGTGATTTTTTTCATTCTTTATATAATATAATATGATCATGGCTGCTATGCCATGACCTTCATTACATTGCCCTCCCTGCCCTAGGTTCCTTCTTTCTTCTCTAACATCATCCATTTTAATTTTGTTATTTGCATGGCCTATTCTTCAACTGTTTTGGTTCCATATATATAAAGCATAGAATATATATTCTTAAGGGTCTTGCTAAACTCACAAATTATATCAGCAACATGTACGCCGCAAAACACACTATCCGGAATCTGAATTCTTGTCAGCTTATGGAAATGAAAGAGTTTCACAGAAAAGCACAAATGGAAGCAAAGCAGAGATCACTGAATAGTGGGGAGCCTGACCGTAGTGGATAAATCTACATCACAGCTTTAGCAACTATGGCTCAATGAAAACTAAGAAGAGACAGGAAAGATTGTAAGAGCCAGAATACCAGGAAGTCTATTGTGGAATATTATTTCCTTGAAATAGCTACTGATTTATGATCCCAAAATGGTAACATCAACAAACATGATAAAGCAGAAGGGAAGAAATTTTATGGGGCCCCACTCCTGGACAAAAAAAAAAACACAGCCGAGGGAGTTAGCTTCTGCTGGGGGTGAGACTTCCTATAGGTTATTCAGTAGAAAGTGGTCAACCTAGATACCATATATACATACATAACTGAAAAAGACACAGTAGGTTGAATTTACATATTTGTGAATACATATGTATGTACATAAAAATAATAATCAAAGAAAAATAGAATATCAGTTATTAGTGGGGAGACATGAGGCTGTTGAAGAAAAAAATTTGGTAGCAGCTGGAGAAGGAAAGTGATGTAGTTACTTTTTTCATTTTCATTTTTTTATATTAATTACAGTTTATTCAGTTTGTATCACAATTGTAGCACCCTTCTCATTCCTTCCCAATTTCACCATCCCTCCCTCATCTCCTTCCATGCTCCTCTCCAAGTCCACTCATAGGGGAGGTCCTCCTCCCCTTCCATCTGAACCCAGCCTCTCAGGTCTCATCAGGACTGGCTGCATTATCTTCCTCTGTGACCTGGTGAGGCTGCCTCCCCGTCAGGGTGAGGTGATTAAAGACCCAGCCACTGAGTTCATGTCAGAGACAGTCTCTGTTCCCTTTCTAGGGTACCCACTTCGAGACTGAGCTGCCATGGACTATGTCTGTGCAGGGGTTCTAGGCTATCTCCATGCATGATCCTTGATTGGAGTATCAGTCTCAGAAAAGACACCTATAATTTGATGTTAGTGAGATATGTACATTAAAAATGGCCCTGCCATTTTCATTAGAGCATAAATGTATACTTTTGCAGAAATTAATATCTTCTGTTCTTAGAGTTGCTCTGAGCATTAGCACTTCTCCTTTTAGACCCAAGACATGGCGAAAACAAAGAAATCAGCTCCATTATTCATGAATCATTATAAGTCTACTGGAAACAGAAGCAGGGCCTTCTGGACATGTGTAGGAAATTTTATCATGGAGTTTACCATATAGCTGGGGAAATATGGACATCATGGAAAATATAAAATTATTTATTTTATGTGAATTATTCTTTGAAATAAATTGCCTTATTTTATCTCAATGATGGATTTCATATCCAATGCATATCAAACTGACATTAAATATTACTTGACTTAATGGCAGAGTTTACTGTGGTTATCTGTGATTCTTCCTTTTGATACCATTAACTTCAATTTATATAGGCATATTATAGAGGAACCAAAGGAGATGGCCAACATAAGTTAGATTTATGGGAGGGACACATGGATACAATTAAAGTCACTCATGGAAGAAGGGAAGTTTGCACAACACTAAGAAAAAAATATCAAGAGTCAGGACAAAATTCTTCTGATAGCAAACAGGAGATGCCAAGCATGGTAAATATAGGCACATGTAGGGAATTGTTTCTGTGCTGTAAAGTGCAAAGAGATAGTATGTTTATTTGAATAATTATGCCCTTTAACAATCACCCCAATAATATGATGATAGATTCAGTAACTAACTATTGAATGAAAAAATTGATTGTCCATTACATGCAAAGAGAAAAAAAAAAAGTTGTTTTCACTCTGGGGTGAAATTACAGCAAAGTCAATATTAATGAAGAAAAAGAAAATGTCGTTGAAATAGAGTGCCAAGATACTTTGTTTCTCCTTGTGTGTCTTTCTCAGCCAGCATGCCTGCATAACGTCCCTTTAATGGCGGACATTGACTCCCTGCTTCTTAAACTCTCACATGTGAATGACCCGTCCTCTTATGAAGCTCATTACTCTATTGAAACTTTATGGGAGATGAAGTGACATAGGAAATTTAGAGTCCCTCACTGTCATTATGATCACATTAATTAAGCAATAAGGCCCAGCACTGCAGAAGCTACACTGTGTTAATTCATATCTTGGGATGAATGTTCAACATGGGGCTTAGGAATGAGGCCACAGGACTCCCATTATCACCATTGAGCCTCGTGGATTAATGCTGGACACCTGCTCCTCGACTCTGTCATTGCTGGTAACAAGGAGTTATGACTTCTCTAACCCCTTGTGACAACGATAATTGTGCCCCATATCTCTTTTCACTGTCTCTGATCTATACTTAGCTGTTCCCTCATAATGCTTTTCATGTTAAAAATATAATTAAAAAACACAAGTTAATTTTAAATGTATAATTACAAAATCATAACTATCAAATAGATAACTGAAAATCGGTACTATTTAGGATGAGTTTTGTAGGGAAAGAGAGTTTATTGCTTCCGTGTAAATATTTGGATAAAAACAAAATATGCAGTAGAAGAATATGAAACAACAAATACTAGAAGACAGCAATTTAAGTTAGAATTCAGAACTCTAACTCTGGGAGCTATATCGCAGGTTCCCTACATAAGGACACAATATTTAAGGGCTGAGTAATGTTCGTATCCAGATTAGGAGAATTCTTAAATTCCAAAAAGCATCGAGGAATATAATGCAATCCAAGTGACCTTCTCTTCCCGCATGCTGCTAGTCTTTCATCAATGTCAACTTTAGATGAAGACTCAGGCGTACTTAGGGGAATTTCTGTGCTAATCCAACAGTTCAAAAACTACATTCTCAACACACACCACAACAATTTGAAAATGTTTTAGAACAGTATTTGTGATTCTAAATGTAGATAGAATATTTCAGAGACCTTTGTTTTTGAAAAAAAAAAAGTAACTTCTGAAAAAATACCAAATCTTAACATATGCAGTTATCAATCAAATACTAGAAGTACTGTGCTTGTTTCTGCAGTCTCTGTGTTTTGTTTGACAGTCAAAGATAAGGTTCCTGTGGCTTTTAGAAAACGAATTTGGTCAAAAAGCTTGTTGCTTTGTTTCTAATTATATGTATTCAATCTGGTTGGCTCTTTCTACAACATGTATTTATCAAAAGGTAACTTCTTTTATTGACCCCTGCATACATGGCCGCATGGGCACATTGACATACCTGCAGCTCCACCAGAGTTCAGCTGTGCAGTACTTCACTTCACCGAGGAAGTGGCTGTGCATCTTGTCCACAGTTACTCTACTATGGGTCTTACTGTGTTAACTTCTTAATTTCTTAATAGAGAAAATTCCTGACTTCTCCTGAAGTGTACATTCTAACCATGTTTGCAGCTTCTAGATTCCTGTATCATATCAACCTCTTTCCCCACCTTTGTTAAAAGATCCACAGCTCTACTTTCCTGACTAAGTTACTCTGAGAGATTCACTAGCATTGGAATTCAAATTGAAACACTATGCTGTGATATTTTTCTAATTTAATCGTATTTATACATTTATTTATTAAATTTATTCACTTTGGATCCCTGCTGCAGCCTCCTCCCTCATCTCCTACTAGTCCCATCTGCCCTCCCTCTTCTTCCCCATGCCCTTTCCCTAGTCCCCAGATAGGGGAGGACCTCCTCCCCTTCTATCTGACCCCAGCCTATCAGGCTTCATCAGGGTTGGTTGCATCCTCCTCCTCTGTAGACTAGGAAGGCTGTACCCCCCAGGGGGAGGTGATCAAAGAGCCATCCAATGAGTTCATGTCAGAGACAGCCCCTGTACCCTTCTTGGAGACTGAGCAGTCAATGGGCTTCCTCTGAACAGTGGGTCGAGGTCCTCTCCAGGCTTGGTTCTTAGTTGGAGTATTGGTCTTTTGGCTCTGTTGTTCTCCTCGTGGAGTTCCTGTCCCCTCCAGGTCTTTCTGTCTCCCTCTTCTTTGATAGGGATGCCGGCACTCTGCCCAAAGTTTGGCGATGAGTCTCAGTATCTCCTTTGATACCCTGGTGGGTAAAATCTTCCAGAGGTCCTCTGTGGAAGGCTTCTGTCCTATTCATTGTCTTCTCCTACTTCCAATATTTATCCTGTTTGCCCTTCTGAGTGAGAATTAAGGATCTTCCCTAGGGTCCTCTTTGTTGTTTAGCTTTTAAATTAAATATTTATATAAAGTATTACTATAAGAAATACATGTGGACAGTATTATTATTTTAGAAAATTGTTTTGCTCTAAAATTGTCATGAAAATTGTTTTCATGACTTGAGGCCCCATTGCTTAGGGAACATGGTGTGAAAATGTTAGGAAAGTGTAGCAGTCTCTTCAAGTCTTCCTTATTCTCTTCTGTTTGTATTAGAGACAGACATGAGCTCCCATGATGAGCTCTGCTGACTATAATGGGTGTAACCAGTAGATGCTGACCACGTTTAGTACAGAGATGATAAATAACAGGATACCTGGGCAGATTTTAGCTTGAAATAGATGAATTTATATAATGCAGATAAAAATCCCAACTCAGACAGTAATTGGTAAAACATTAAAAAGTGAAATAAATTAATGACCTGTATTTGTTTTCAAATCTGGAATTATGATAACACCTCTAATAGTCAAGGTTCCATAGGCAACCCTGATGAAGTAAATTGAGGGGAGCCAGGGTGGATGTTTTCGATTGTCATAAAGCACTCTTCAACTCTTCATGGTTAATTTATGTATTTGTACTTCATGTAGGCAGAAGTAAGCTACATTCTTTATAGATATTTAGGTCGACACAGAATAGAGCCAAGGAATATTTGATCATCTTTTAACCTAAGACATAAGTTGTTTCAGATGGAATTTTCAAAGATAACCAATATACATTATGCCATCTTTCACTGTCCATCAGTGAATATTCCACGCTGCTGGGCCTATTGCCATCAATGTACATTATGGCCTCTCTCGTGCTTGGTCCATCAACAAATATTTCATGTTTTGCCAGGACTGTTGTCTTTGTTCTTGCCCCCAACGGCCTCCTTACATTTCAACATACCTCTGATCCTTATTTGTTAAATATTTTGGTTTTCTGACTTCTTCCTATTCCATGACATTTAACAATTAACCTTCATATAGATTTTGATTACTTTCGTTTGACTTATTTATTTTCTAAGTGTTTATAAAGTAATCTACAAAAAGTTATATTCAATGATTCAGCACTGGATTTTCTTTTTTTATCGTTTTTATTTTTTATTAATTACAGTTTATTCACTTTGTATCCCCCCATAAGCCCCTCCCTCCTCCCCTCCTATCCCTACCCTCCCTCCCCCTTCTTCTCACTTGCCCCTCCCAATTCCACTGATAGGGGAGGTTCTCCTCTCCTTCCTTCTGATCTTAGTCTATCAGATCCCATCAGGAATGGCTGTATTGTCATCTTCTGTGGCCTGGTAGGGCTGCTATCCCCTCAGGGGGAGGTGATCAAAGAACAGGCCTATCAGATTATGTCAGAGGCAGTCTCTCCTCCCATTACTATGGAACCCACTTGGATACTATGTTGTCATGGACTACATCTGTGCAGGGGTTCTAGGTTATCTCCATGCATATTCCTTGGTTGGAATATGGGTCCCTGTGGAGACCCCTGTGTTCAAATTTTCTGGTTTTGTTGCTCTCCTTGTGGGGTTTCTGTCCTCTCCAGATCTTACTATTTCCCACTTCTTACTTAAGATTCTATGCACTTTGCCCATCAGTTGGCCTTAAGTTTCAGTGTCTGCTTTGATAGTCTGCAGGGCAGAGCCTTTCAGAGGCCCTCTGTGGCAGATTCCTAGGTAGTTTCCTGTTTTCTTCTTCTTCTGATGTCTATCCTCTTTGCCTTTCAGGATAGGGATTGAGCGTTTTAGTCAGGGTCCGCTCTCTTGATTAGTTTCTTTAGATGTTCAGGGTTTTAGTAGGTTTATCCTATGTTATATGTCTATATGAGTGAGTATATAAAGTGTGTGTCTTTCTGCTTCTGGGACAGCTCACTCTGGATTTTCTTGAACATTGAATTGAATAAAAGAATTATTAAGTACAATTTTGTTTGTTTTAGTCTTAACATCTCAGTTCATAAAAAGGAAAGATGGGGTCTCAAAAAGTCAATAGAATTTGTTACAGAAGAGGAGAAAAATGTGAGAAAAAAGTGGAGATTTCTGGTTATCAGTTTTAAAAAGAAGTATTTATCTTTGACATGTTGAAAAAGAAGCTCACAGTGTTCATGGAAATTTTGTTGTTAATCTATTTTCACATGAGAGTGAGCACAGCATTCATTTCAAGAAGGGTAAAGACAGAATTGCTTAGGAATTGGATTGTGTTTCTGGCTGGACATGGGTGCTGCTCTAGCTAGCACATGCAGATACCACACGAGGGCATATGATTCTACCTTGGTGGCAACCCTGTTATTTTCCACACAAAGAAACACGGTCGGTTCTTGGTTTTAGGGTTTAATGTTACTTGGCTGCAGGAATATTTTTAGGATATAGGTTAAAAGATTAAAAAAAAATACTCATACTTGGTAGAACTTCAGGCAGTCATACAAGATCTTATTTATCTTGCTGAAATGGAAAATGGATGTGTGTGTTGAGAAAACGAATGTCTATAAAAGCCTGTGTATGTATTTAGGCATATACATAAAATGTGTCTGTATATAGTCAGAAATGAATATGTTTAAGATATACATCTGCATATGCTTGTATAAATTGTATGTTTATGTGTGTAGGTATGCAACATATATTGTAAATAATTTAATTGCTTCATTGTCTTATTTCTTTTAGATTCACCATAAAATTTTGTATTGTAATTGGTTCTATAAATGTTAATTTCTAATACTAATATTTAAGCTAAACTCTTCTTTTATTCAAGTATTTCGTTTTCTTTTCCTTTTATTGAAAATAGAGGTTTTTTTATTTTTCTCTCACATAATATGTCCTGAGGTAGTTGTGTCTCTTATGGCTTCAGTTAAGGAACATTGTGAACTATTGTATCTATCCTCAAAACTGAATCTGGGCCCTTTGCAAGAGCAACAAATGGTGTGAATTACTAAGCCATCTCTCCAGTCTCTGTTTTTTGTTGTTGTTGTTGTTTTTAGGATCGATATCATAGTAAATGAAATGATTTTTTGGACAGTCCTGTGGTGGTAAAGGAGTTGTTTGGGGGGCCAGGCTAACAAACAGTGAGTGTTGCCGGAAGGGCACACAGAGTTTCCTCATTCGTTTTTTGACTCTGATGCTGGGAGAGCAGATGAGAAAAGAGCACTGATGTTAACATTTAAATCAACAAACTGTGTACAGTTCATGTCACTCACAAGTGTGAGGGGGAATCTACATCCTAATTATTCAAGGCCTAAAGAGAATCAAAAGGGGAACATTTTCTCACTCTGACCATCTTGATTTGAAGTATAACTTAAACCCCACTGTCTCTAATTGAGATCTCTTCACTATGAATTGTGCTACACTATTACTTCTCCTGTGGCAGATATAAGAACTCAACATCTTAGACTTCTCAGCTTCAATAACTGAGTGAGCCAGGTTTGGGTGAAGTTCTTCCTTTGAGTAAGTTCTTTATTTCGTTAATACATAGATGCATTACTCGGTACGTGCATGAATACTTTTACACTGAAATTCCAGTTGGATTCTACATGCTAAATGTAAAACCTCATTTTTTGCTTTTCAGGAATTTAGTTTTAATGACAATTTAAGAAGAGCTCTTACACATGTATATTTGTTTGTGAATTGTAAAAGAAAGATCTCGAAAAGGAAATGTTCATTCCAAAATTACATATTTAGAAAAGGGTTTGAATTCTGCACTTTAGAACGCTCATTTATTTGCCTTCCATCATGTCTATTATTTCATGAAAGAAATGATATAGGAGGTGGAATTCTGTGTAAGAAAAATTACTATATACAAGACTTGTTGAATCTAGTTGGTACATACTGGTAATGAACATTTTCTCACAGTTATGACAAATTCATTGACAAGAATACATTGTGTAATTCTTCCATTATTCTACAAACAGGAATTGATCATTTGGACAAAAATTATTTGTTACCCAAATTTACCAAATTAACAAATGATTCACAGGAGTAGAATTGAACCCATATCCTTCTTTCTTATTTTAACATTCTTTTTTTATTTAATTATTTTTAATTTTATTAATTATAGTTTAACTTTGTATCCCCCCTCTACTTCTCTACCTCCTCCTTTCCCAGTACCCTCCCTCTTTCCCACTCATGTCCCTTTCCCAGTCCACTGATAAGGGAGGTCCTCCTCCTCTTCCCTCTGACCCTAGTCTATCAGGTCTCATCAAGTGGCTGCATTGTCTTCTTCTGTGGCCTGGTAAGGCTGCTCCCCTTCAGGGAGGATGATCAAAGAGCCAGCCAATGAGTTCATGCCAGAGACAGTCCCTGTTCCCATTACTAGGGAATCCACTTGGACACTGAGCTGCCATAGGCTACCTATGTGCAGGGGTTCCAGACCATCTCTACTCCTAGGCTGGAGTATCAGTTTCAGAAAAGACCCCTGTGTGAGAATTTTAGGATCTGTCACTCTCCTTGCGGAGCTCCTATCCTCTCCAGGTCTTACTATCTCCACTTCTTTCGTAAAATTCCCTGTACTCTGCTCAAAGTTTGGTTATGAGTCTCAACATCTGCTTCCATACCCTGCACAGTAGAGCCTTTCAGAGGCCCTCTGTGGTAGGCTCCTGTCCTGTTCCCTGTTTTCTCCCTCCTCCAATGTCCATCCTCAGTAGCCCTCCTGTATACAAAAGACAAAAGGGCTGAGAAAGAAATTAGGGAAACAACACCCTTTAAAATAGCCACAAAAGATAAAAAGTACCTTAGTGTGAGCCTAACCAAGCAAGTCAAAGACTTGTATGAAAAACTTTCAAGTCTCTGATGAAAGAATTAGAAGAAGATATCAGAAGATGCAAAGATCTCCCATGTCCATGGCTTGGCAGGATTAACAGTAAAAATGACCATCTTACCAAAAGCAATCTATAAATTCAATGCAATTCCCATCAAATTACCAACACAATTCTTTACAGACCTTGAAAGAAAAATTCTCAACTTCATATGGAATAACAAGAAACCCAGAATTGCTAGAACAATCCTTCTTTCTTTGAAACACAAGGACTCCCAAATCTGATCAAACAGTAGCAAATAAGGTAACTCCCAGAATCACATTAGTCTTGTTTTTTAGAAGGAGCTGAATTATGAGTTTAAAAAAATCAAACACAAGGAATCTCCACATAGGAAAGATTTTGCCATCTCTTCTAGGTCAGAGCCACATTGATCCTCAAAGTTATTGAGCATCTTCTAAGAAGTATGTTTCTATGCGTAAGATCTGTACAACTATCAAGCTGTCAATATCCCGACAAGTATATTGTTCATGATGCTTGTGAAGTCACAGCCTTTGCTGAGGAGTTAGTTGCAATTGTTGTCTGCTAGATGAGGGAAAGTAATTTTTCTTCAGGAATATGGGACCTGTCAGACTCCATTAGATGTTCCTGTACCTATGTGCAGGCAAATAGCACTACATGGGCTCTGTGCTTACTGAGAGAAACAGACAGAGAGAGAGAGACAGAAAGAGAGACAGAGTTAGAGAGAGACAGAGAGAGAGGGAGAGAGATAAAGGAAAGAAACAGAGACAGAGAAACACAGAGAAAGGAAGAAGCCAAATGATGATAGGGGAAGAATTGGAGGGGATAAGATAGGGTATAGATTTGACCCAATTACATTACATACATATATACATATTAAATAAATATATCACACAAAACATTAAATATGTTTTTGTTTAGTAAACTATTCCTCCCAAAGGTTACATGACCTGTGATCGTGTAAGTCACGGCACGTTACAGGCATGGTTACCCTGTGCTTGATTCGAACCAGATGACATTTTATCAGTGTTGAGTTATTACAGCCAACTCCTAAGAATTCAGGAGTGCTAATTGAAAACATGCTATTTTCTATATGTAAATACAGGTGAAACTTTTCATCTAGGTAAATGTAATGAAGCCAAGCTTGCCATAAAGCCCTGCAAAAGTTGTCTTGGGATAGAGAAACTGAATATATAATTCGACAAAAAATTATTTGAGCCTATAGTAATCCCAAAGAACAACGTGGAGCAAACATTCTCACTAAGAAAAATCATGTATCTCATCTCCTCTCACATCTGAGCTTGGCCCCAGCTCTGGGGCGTAACTCAATATTTGATACTAGAGTGTTTCATTTGCAGACAATTAGAGCTAGGATTAGATTCCACAGCCTCCTCACATATGATGGCAGTGGTGGGATTTCCAGTGACCTTATTTCTACTCCTTTACCCTCTCTCACATCCCCAAAGAACCATGGCTGCCTTCATCAAAACAATTTCATTTGTGCTTATGAAAGCATTGCGGCCGGTAAGCAGAAGGCATGGAGAAGGCTCAACCACTGCCACCTTTTCCCATCTGAATATCATAGATCTTGTCTCTCACTGTGGTGTAAGGTCTCTGATTACATCAGCCTCTCCAAATTATACTGAAATGAAGGCCATTCAATTTGCCACAATCAGTAACTCTTGAAAGAGCTCATATAATTGATTTCACAGTCATATAGGCATAGGTGACAGAGAGCCGCAGCTTCATTTAGGCAATGTTTTCTTTCATTCCAAAGTGCAGTATTCAATAGAAATCAAATTCTTTCCTCCATCTGTTGGCAGCTAAGCTGTGGCACATACACATTTCTTTCTTTCTTTCTTTCTTTCTTTCTTTCTTTCTTTCTTTCTTTCTTTCTTTCTTTCTTTCTTTCTT